>NW_027459475.1:7500-307500 GCF_050624435.1 Tenrec ecaudatus
CTAGCGGGCACTTGGACTATCTAGGTTACCTAGCGGGCACTTGGACTTTGTACGTCCCCTAGTTGGCACTTTGACTATCTAGGTTAACTAACGGGCACTAGTATTTTGTAGGTTAACTAGCGGGCACTTGGACTATCTAGGTTACCTAGCAGGCACTAGGATTATGAAGGATCCCTAGCGGGCACTTGGACTATGTAAGTTAACTAGCGGACACTTGCACGATCTAGGTTAACTAGCGGGCCCTTGCACTATGTAGGTTAACTAGCGGGCCCATGGATTATGTAGGTTTACTAGCAGGCACTTGGACTATCTAGGTTAACTAGTGGGCACTTGGAATATGTAGTTTCCCTAGCGGGCATTTGGACTATTTAGGTTACCAAGCGGGCACTTGGACTATGTAGGTTACCTAGCGAGCACTTGGACTATCTAGGTTACCTAGCAGGCACTTTGACTATCTGTGTTGACTAACGGGCACTTGGACTATGTAGGTTGCCTAGCGGGCACTTGGACTATGTAGGTTCCCTAGCGGGCACTTGGATTATGTAGGTTCTCTATCGGGCACTTGGACTATGTAGGTTAAGTAGCGGGCACTTGGACTATGTAGGTTCCCTAGCGGGCACTTGGATTATCTAGGGTAACGAACGGGCACTTGGACTATGTAGGTTATCTAGCTGCCTCTTGGACTATGTAGGTTAGCTAACAGGCACTTGGACTATTGAGATTCCCTAGCGGGCACTTGTACTATCTAGGATACCTAGCTGGCCCTTGGACTATGTAGGTCAACTAGCGGACCCTTGGACTATGTAGGTTTACTTGCGGGCCCTTGGACTATCTAGGTTCCCGAAAGGGCCCTTGGACTATCTAGGTTACCGAAAAGGCACTTGGACTATCTAGGTTAACTAGCGTGCACTTGGACGATGTAGGTTGCTTAGTGGGCACTTGGACTATCTAGGTTGGCTAGCGGGAATTTGTACTATGTAGGTTAACTAGCGGGCCCATGGATTATGTAGGTTTACTAGCAGGCACTTGGACTATCTATGTTAACTAGCGGGCACTTGGACTATGCAGTTTCCCTAGCAGGCATTTGGACTTTTTAGGTTACCTAGCGGGCACTTGGACAATGTAGGTTACATAGCGGGCACTTGGACTATCTAGGTTAACTAACGGGCCCTTGGAGTATGTAGGTTGCCTAACGGGCACTTGGATTATGTAGGTTCCCTATCGGGCACTTTGACTATGTAGGTTAACTAGCGGGCACTTGGACTGTCTAGGTTACCTAGCGGGCACATGGATTATCTAGGTTAACGAACGGGCACTTGGACCATGTAGGTTACCTAGCCGCCACTTGGACTATCTAGGTTAGCTAACAGGCACTTGGACTATCTAGATTCCCTAGCGGGCACTTGTACTATCTAGGTTACCTAGCTGGCACTTAGATTATGTAGGCTAAATAGCGGGCACTTGGAATATGTAGGTTAACTAGCGGACACATTGACTATGTAGGTTAACAAGCGGGCCCATGGACTATGTAGGTTTACTAGGGGCCCTTGGACTATCTAGGTTCCCTAAAGGGCACTTGGACTATCTAGGTTACCGAACGGGCACTTGGACTATCTAGGTTACCTAGCGGGCACTTGGACTATGTAGGCTAACTAGGGGGCCCTTGGACGATCTAGGTTACCTAGCGGGTACTTGAACTATATAGGTTAACTAGCGGGCACTTGCACTATCTAGGTTTCCTAGCGGGCACTGGGACGATGTAGGTTAACTAGCGGGCCCTTGGACTATGTAGATTAACTAGCGGGCCCTTGGACTATGTAGATTAACTAGCGGCATTTGGACTATCTACGTTAACTAGCGGGCCCTTGGACTATGTAGATTCCCTAGCGGGCACTTGGACTATGTATGTTCCAGAGAGGGCACGTCGACTATGTAGGTTCCCTAGCAGGCACTTGGACTATGTAGGTTCCAGAGCGGGCACTTGGACTATCTAGGTTCCCTTGCGGGCACTTCGACACTGTAGATTAACTAGCGGACACTTGGACGATCTAGGTTACCTAGCGGGTACTTGGATTATGTAGGTTAACTAGCGGGCCCTTGAACTATGTAGATTAACTAGCAGCACTTTGACTATCTACGTTAACTAGCGGGCCCTTGGACTATGTAGATTCCCTAGCGGGCATTGGACTACGTAGGTTCCCTAGCGGGCACTTGGACTATGTATGTTCCCTAGCGGGCACTTGGACTATGTATGTTCCCTACGAACACTTGAACTACGTAAGTTAACTACCGGGTACTTGGACTATGTATGTTAACTAGCGGGCCCTTGGACTACTTAGGTTAACTAGCGGACACTTGCACTATGTAGGTTACCTAGAGGGCACTTGGACTATGTAGGTTAACTAGCGGGCGCTTGGATTATGTAGGTTAACTAGCGGACACTTGCACTATGTAGGTTACCGAGCAGGCACTTGTACTATCTAGGTTACCTAGCTGGCACTTAGATTATGTAGGTTAAATAGCGGGCACTTGGAATATGTAGGTTAACTAGCGGACACTTGGACTATGTAGGTTAACTAGCGGGCCCATGGACTATGTAGGTTTACTAGGGGGCTCTTGGACTATCTAGGTTCCCTAAAGGGCACTTGGACTATCTAGGTTACCGAACGGGCACTTGGACGATCTAGGTTACCTAGCGGGTACTTGCACTATATAGGTTAACTAGCAAGCACTTGCACTATCTAGGTTTCCTAGCGGGCACTGGGACGATGTAGGTTAACTAGCGGGCCCTTGAACTATGTAGGTTAACTAGCGGGCCCTTGGACTATGTAGGTTAACTAGCGTGCACTTGGACGATCTAGGTTAACTAGCGGGTCCTTGGACTATGTAGGTTAACTAGCGGGCCCTTGGACTATGTAGATTAACTAGCGGCATTTGGACTATCTACGTTAACTAGCGGGCCCTTGGACTATGTAGATTCCCTATCGGGCACTTGGACTATGTATGTTCCAGAGAGGGCACTTGGACTATGTATGTTCCAGAGCGGGTACATGGAGTATCTAGGTTCCCTTGCGGGCACTTGGACTATGTAGGTTAACTAGCGGACACTTGCAGCATCTAGGTTACCTAGGGGGCACTTGGACTATGTACGTTCCCTAGCGGGCACTTGGACTATCTATGTTAACTAGTGGGCACTTGGAATATGTAGGTTAACTAGCAGACACTTGCACTATGTAGGTTACCTAGCAGTCACTTGGACTATCTAGGTTACCTAGCGGGCACTTGGACTATGTAGGTCAACTAGCGGGCCCTTGGACTATCTAGGTTAGCCAACGGGCACTTAGATTATGTAGGTTCACTAGCGGGCACTTGGAATAAGAAGGTTAAGTAGCGGACACTTGCACTATGAAGGTTAACTAGTGGGCCCATGGACTATGTAGGTTTACTAGCGGGCCCTTGGACTATCTAGGTTCCCTAAAGGGCACTTGGACTATCTAGGTTACCGAACGGGCACTTGGACTATCTAGGTTACCTAGCGGGCACTTGGACTATGTAGGCTAACTAAGGGGCCCTTGGACGATCTAGGTTACCTAGCGGTTACTTGAACTATCTAGGTTAACTAGCGGGCAATTGCAGTATCTAGGTTACCTAGCGGGCACTTGGACTATTTATGTTAACTAGCGGGCACTTGGAATATGTAGGTTAACTACTAGACACTTGCACTATGTAGGTTACCTAGCAGGCACTTGGACTATCTAGGTTAACTAGCGGGCACTTTGACTATCTAGGTTAACTAGCATGCACTTTGTTTATGTAGGTTCCCTAGCGGGCACTTGGACTCTGTATGTTCCCTACGGACACTTGAACTATGTAAGTTAACTACCGGGCACTTGGACTATGTAGGTTAACTAGCGGGCCCTTGGACTATCTAGGTTACCTAGTGGGCACTGGAACTATGTTGGTTAACTACCGGGCACTTGCACTATCTAGGTTACCGAACGGGCATTTGGACTATGTAGGTAAACTAGCGGGCACTTGGAGAGTCTAGGTTACCTACCGGGCACTTGGACTTCTAGGTTAACGAACGGGCACTTGGACTATGTATGTTGCATAGCGGGCAATTGGACTATCTAGGTTAGGTAACGGGCACTTGGACTATCTAGGTTTCTTAGCGTCACTTGGACGATCTAGTTTAACTAGAGGGCACTTGGACTATCTAGGTTAACTAGCGTGCACTTGGACTATCTAGGTTTCTTAGCGGGTACTTGGACTATGTAGGTGAACTAGTGGGCCATTGGACTATGTAGATTAACTAGCGGCACTTGGACTATCTACGTTAACTAGTGGGCCCTTGGACTATGTAGATTCCCTAGCTGTCATTTATACTATATAGATAAGCTAGCGGGCACTTGGATTATGTAGGTTCCCTATCGGGCACTTGGACTATGTAGATTAACTAGAGGGTATTTGGACTATGTAGGTTACCTAGCGGGCCCTTGGGCTATCTAGGTTACCTAGGGGGAACCTGGACTATGTTGGTTAACTATGGGGCACTAGGACTATCTAGGTTACCTAGCAGGCACTTGGACTATGTACGTTCCCTAGCGGGCACTTGGACTATCTACGTTACCTAGCGGGCACTTGGACTATGTACGTTACCTAGCGGGCACTTGGACTATGTACGTTTCCTAGCGGGTACTTGGACTAGATAGGTTCCCTAGCAGGCACTTGGTCTATCTAGGTTAACTAGTGGGCACTTGGACTATCTAGGTTAACTAGCGGGCATATGGACTATTAGGGCCCCTAGCAGGCATTTGGACTATATTGGTTACCTAGCGGGCACTTGGACTATGTAGGTTAACGAAAGGGCACTTGGACTATGTAGGTAACCTAGTGGTCGCTTGAAATGTCTAGGTTACCTAGCGGGCACTTGGACTATGTAGGTTAACTAGCGGGCACTTGGACTATCTAGGTTAAGTAGCGGGCCCTTGGACTTTGTAGGTTAACTAGCGGGCCCTTGGACTATGTAGGATACCTAGTGGACACTTGGACGATCTAGGTTAACTAGCGGGTACTTGGACGATCTAGGTTAACTAGCGGGCACTTGGACTATGTAGGTTAACTACGGGGCACTTGCACTATCTAGGTTACCGAACGGGCATTTGGACTATGTAGGTAACCTAGCGGGCACTTGGAGAGTCTAGGTTACCTAGCGGGCACTTGGACTTCTAGGTTAACGAACGGGCCCTTGGACTATGTATGTTGCATAGCGGGCAATTGGACTATCTAGGTTAGGTAACGGGCACTTGGACTATCTAGGTTTCTTAGCGGGCACTTGGACGATCTAGGTTAACTAGAGGGCACTTGGAATATCTAGGTTAACTAGCGTGCACTTGGACTATAGGTTTCTTAGCGGGTACTTGGACTATGTAGGTTAACTAGTGGGCCCTTGAACTATGTAGAATAACTAGCGGCACTTGGACTATCTACGTTATAGCGGGATCTTGGAGTATGTTGGTTACCTAGCGGGCTGTTGGACTATCTAGGTTACCAAGCGGGCACTTGGACTATCTAGGTTAACTAATGGGCACTTGGACTGTGTAGGTTCCCTAGCGGGCCCTTGGACTATGTAAGTTCCCTAGCGGGCACTTGGACTATGTGGGTTTCCTGGCGGGCATTTGGACTTTCTAGGTTACCTAACGGGCACTTGGACTATGTACGTTCCCTAGCGGGCACTTGGATTATGTAGGTTCCCTATCGGGCACTTGGACTATGTAGAATAACTAGAGGGCATTTGGACTATGTAGGTTACCTAGCGGGCACTTGGAAAATGTAGGGTAACTAGGGGGCACTAGGACTATGTAGGTTACCTAGCGGGCCCTTAGACTATCTAGGTTACCTAGCGAGCATTTGGACTATGTAGGCTCCCTAGCGGTCATTTGGACTATATAGATTACCTAGCGGGCACTTAGACTTTGTAGGTTACCTAGCGGGCACTTGTACTATCTTGGTTACCTAGCTGGCACTTGAACTATCTACGTTACCTAGCGGGTACTTGGAGTATGTAGGTTACCTACCGGGCTGTTGGACTATCTAGGTTACCTAGCGGGTACTTGGAGTATGTAGGTTACCTACCGGGCTGTTGGACTATCTAGGTTACCTAGCGGGCACTGGGACTATCTAGGTTAACTAACGGGCACTTGGACTATGTAGGTTCCCTAGCAGGCCCTTGAACAATATAAGTTCCCTAGCGGGCACTTGGATTTTGTGGGTTCCCTAGCGGGCATTTGGCTATCTAGGTTACCTAACGGGCACTTGGACTATGTAGGTTCCCTAGCGGGAACTTGGATTACGTAGGTTCTCTATGGGGCACTTGGACTATGTAGAATAACTAGAGGGCATTTGGATTATGTAGGTTACCTAGGGAGAACCTGGACTATGTAGGTTAACTAGTGGGCACTTGGACTATCTAGGTTACCTAGCAGGCACTTGGACTATGTACGTTCCTTAGCGGTCACTTGGACTATCTACGTTACCTAGCGGGATCTTGGATTATGTACGTTACCTAGCGGGCACTTGGACTATGTACGTTTCCTAGCGGGTACTTGGACTAGATAGGTTCCCTAGCGGGCACTTGGTCTATCTAGGTTAACTAGTGAGCACTTGGACTATCTAGGTTAACTAGCGGGCATATGGACTATTAGGGCCCCTAGTGGGCATTTGGACTATATTGGTTACCTAGCGGGCACATGGACTATGTAGGTTAACGAAAGGGCACTTGGACTATGTAGGTAACCTAGTGGTCACTTGAAATGTCTAGGTTACCTAGCGGGCACTTGGACTATGTAGGTTAACTTGCGGGCACTTGGACTATCTAGGTTAACTTACGGGCCCTTGGACGATGTAGGTTAACTAGCGGGCCCTTGGACTATGTAGGTTAACTAGCGGGCCCTTGGACTATGTAGGTTACCTAGTGGGCACTTGGACGATCTAGGTCAACTAGCGGGTACTTGGACTATGTAGGTTAACTAGCGGGCCCTTGGACTATGTAGATTCCCTAGCGGGCACTTGGACTATGTATGTTTCAGAGCGGGCACTTGGACTATGTAGGTTCCCTAGCAGTCACTTGGACTATGTAGGTTCCAGAGCGGGCACTTAGACTATCTAGGTTCCCTAGCGGGCACTTGTACTATGTAGGTTAATTAGCGGACACTTGGACGATCTAGGTTAACTAGCGGGTGCTTGGATTATGTAGGTTAACTAGCGGGCCCTTGAACTATGTAGATTAACTAGCGGGCACTTCGACTCTGTAGGTTCCCTAGGGGGCACTTGGACTCTGTATGTTCCCTACGGACACTTGAACTATGTAAGTTAACTACCGGGCACTTGGACTATGTAGGTTAACTATCGGGCCCTTATACTATCTAGGTTACCTAGCGGTTACTTGAACTATCTAGGTTAACTAGCGGGCAATTGCAGTATCTAGGTTACCTAGCGGGCACTTGGACTATGTAAGTTCACTAGCGGGCACTTGGACTATCTATGTTAACTAGCGGGCACTTGGAATATGTAGGTTAACTACTAGACACTTGCACTATGTAGGTTACCTAGCAGGCACTTGGACTATCTAGGTTAACTAGCGGGCACTAGGACTATCTAGGTAAACTAGCGTGCACTTGGACTATGTAGGTTCCCTAGCGGGTACTTGGACTCTGTATGTTCCCTACGGACACTTGAACTATGTAAGTTAACTACCGGGCACTTGGACTATGTAGGTTAACTAGCGGGCCCTTGGACTATCTAGGTTACCTAGTGGGCACTGGAACTATGTACGTTAACTACCGGGCACTTGAACTATCTAGGTTACCGAACGGGCATTTGGACTATGTAGGTAACCTAGCGGGCACTTGGAGAGTCTAGGTTACCTAGCGGGCACTAGGACTTCTAGGTTAACGAACGGGCACTTGGACTATGTATGTTGCATAGCGGGCAATTGGACTATCTAGGTTAAGTAACGGGCACTTGGACTATCTAGTTTTCTTAGCGTCACTTGGACGATCTAGGTTAACTAGAGGGCACTTGGACTATCTAGGTTAACTAGTGTGCACTTGGACTATCTAGGTTTCTTAGCGGGTACTTGAACTATGTAGGTTAACTAGTGGGCCCTTGGACTATGTAGATTAACTAGCGGCACTTGGACTATCTACGTTAACTAGCGGGCCCTTGGATTATGTAGATTCCCTAGCTGTCATTTATACTATATAGATAAGCTAGCGGGCACTTGGATTATGTAGGTTCCCTTTCGGGCACTTGGACTATGTAGATTAACTAGAGGGCATTTGGACTATGTAGGTTACCTAGCGGGCACTTGGAATATGTAGGTTCCCTATCGGGCACTTGGAGAATGTTGGTTAACTAGGGGGCACTAGGACTATGTAGGTTACCTAGCGGGCCCTTGGACTATCTAGGTTACCTAGGGGGAACCTGGACTATGTAGGTTAACTAGTGGGCACTTGGACTATCTAGGTTACCTAGCAGGCACTTGGACTATGTACGTTCCCTAGCGGGCACTTGGGCTATCTACGTTACCTAGCGGGCACTTGGACTATATACGTTACCTAGCGGGCACTTGGACTATGTACGTTTCCTAGCGGGTACTTGGTCAAGATAGGTTCCCTAGCGGGCACTTGGTCTATCTAGGTTAACTAGCGGGCACGTGGACTATCTAGGTTAACTAGCGGGCATATGGACTATTAGGGCCCCTAGCGGGCATTTGGACTATATTGGTTACCTAGCGGGCACTTGGACTATGTAGGTTAACGAAAGGGCACTTGGACTATGTAGGTAACCTAGTGGTCACTTGAAATGTCTAGGTTACCTAGCGGGCACTTGGACTATGTAGGTTAACTAGCGGGCACTTGGACTATCTAGGTTAACTAGCGGGCCCTTGGAATATGTAGTTTAACTAGCGGGCCCTTGGACTATGTAGGTTACCTAGTGGGCACTTGGACGATCTAGGTTAACTAGCGGGTACTTGGACGATCTAGGTTAACTAGCGGGCCCTTGGACTATGTAGATTAACTAGCGGCACTTGGACTATCTACGTTAACTAGATGGCCCTTGGACTATGTAGATTCCCTAGCGGGCACTTGGACTATGTATGTTCCAGAGCGGGCACTTGGACTATGTAGGTTCCCTAGCAGTCACTTGGACTATGTAGGTTCCAGAGCGGGCACTTAGACTATCTAGGTTCCCTTGCGGGCTCTTGTACTATTTAGGTTAATTAGCGGACACTTGGACGATCTAGGTTAACTAGCGGGTATTTGGATTATGTAGGTTAACTAGCGGGCCCTTGAACTATGTAGATTAACTAGCGGGCACTTGGACTCTGTAGGTTCCCTAGTGGGCACTTCGACTCTGTATGTTCCCTACGGACACTTGAACTATGTAAGTTAACTACCGGGCACTTGGACTATGTCGGTTAACTATCGGGCCCTTGGACTATCTAGGTTACCTAGCGGGCACTTGGACTATGTAGGTTAACTACCGGGCACTTGCACTATGTAGGTTACCGAACGGGCATTTGGACTATCTTGGTAACCTAGCAGGCATTTGGAGATTCTAGGTTACCTAGCGGGCACTTGGACTTCTAGGTTAACGAACGGGCCCTTGGACTATGTATTTTGCATAGCGGGCAATTGGACTATCTAGGTTAGTTAATGGGCACTTGGACTATCTAGGTTTCTTAGCGGGCACTTGGACGATCTAGGTTAACTAGAGGGCACTTGGACTATCTAGGTTTCTTAGCGGGTACTTGGACTATGTAGGTTATCTAGTGGGCCCTTGAACTATGTAGAATAACTAGCGGCACTTGGACTATCTACGTTAACTAGCGGGCCCTTGGACTATGTAGATACCCTAGCGGGCATTTGGACTATATAGATAACCTAGCGGGGACTTTGACTTTGTAGGTTACCTAGCGGCACATGGACTATCTAGGTTACCTAGCTGGCACTTGAACTATCTAGGTTAACTAACGGGTTCTTGGAGTATGTAGGTTACCTAGCGGGCTGTTGGACTATCTAGGTTACCAAGCGGGCACTTGGACTATCTAGGTTAACTAATGGGCACTTGGACTGTGTAGGTTCCCTAGCGGGCCCTTGGACTATGTAAGTTCCCTAGCGGGAACTTGGACTATATGGGTTTCCTGGCGGGCATTTGGACTTTCTAGGTTACCTAACGGGCACTTGGACTATGTACGTTCCCTAGCGGGCACTTGGATTATGTAGGTTCCCTATCGGGCACTTGGACTATGTAGAATAACTATAGAGCATTTGGACTATGTAGGTTACCTAGCGGGCCCTTAGACTATCTAGGTTACCTAGCGAGCTTTTGGACTAAGTAGGCTCCCTAGCGGTCATTTGGACTATATAGATTACCTAGCGGGCACTTAGACTTTGTAGGTTACCTAGCGGGCACTTGGACTATCTTGGTTACCTAGCTGGCACTTGAACTATCTACGTTACCTAGCCGGTACTTGGAGTATGTAGGTTATCTACTGGGCTGTTGGACTATCTAGGTTACCTAGCGGGCACTGGGACTATCTAGGTTAACTAACGGGCACTTGGACTATGTAGGTTCTCTAGCTGGCCCTTCGACTATGTAAGTTCCCTAGCGGGCACTTGGACTATGTGGGTTCCCTAGCGGGCATTTGTACTATCTAGGTTACCTAATGGGCACTTGGACTATGTAGGTTCCCTAGCGGGCACTTGGATTATGTAGGTTCCCTATCGGGCACTTGGACTATGTAGAATAACTAGAGGGCATTTGGACTATGTAGGTTACCTAGCGGGCACTTGGACTATGTAGGTTACCTAGGGGGAACCTGGACTATGTAGGTTAACTAGTGGGCACTTGGACTATCTAGGTTACCTAGCAGGCACTTGGACTATGTACGTTCCTTAGCGGGCACTTGGACTATCTACGTTACCTAGCGGGCCCTTGGATTATGTACGTTACCTAGCGGGCACTTGGACTATGTACGTTTCCTAGCGGGTACATGGACTAGATAGGTTCCCTAGCGGGCACTTGGTCTATCTAGGTTAACTAGCGAGCACTTGGACTATATTGGTTACCTAGCGGGCACTTGGACTATGTAGGTTAACGAAAGGGCACTTGGACTATGTAGGTAACCTAGTGGTCACTTGAAATGTCTAGGTTACCTAGCGGGCACTTGGACTATGTAGGTTAACTAGCGGGCATTTGGACTATCTAGGTTAACTTGCGGGCCCATGGACGATGTAGGTTAACTAGCGGGCCCTTGGACTATGTAGGTTAACTAGCGGGCCCTTGTACTATGTAGGTTACCTAGTGGGCACTTGGACGATCTAGGTTAACTAGCGGGTACTTGGACTATGTAGATTAACTAGCGGCACTTGGACTATCTACGTTAACTAGCGGGCCCTTGGACTATGTAGATTCCCTAGCGGGCACTTGGACTATGTATGTTCCAGAGCGGGCACTTGGACTATGTAGGTTCCCTAGCAGTCACTTGGACTATGTAGGTTCCCGAGCGGGCACTTACACTATCTAGGTTCCCTAGCGGGCACTTGTACTATGTAGGTTAATTAGCAGACACTTGGACGATCTAGGTTAACTAGCGGGTACTTGGATTATGTAGGTTAACTAGCGGGACCTTGAACTATGTAGATTAACTAGCGGGCACGTGGACTCTGTAGGTTCCCTAGCGGGCACTTGGACTCTGTATGTTCCCTACGGACACTTGAACTATGTAAGTTAACTACCGGGCACTTGGACTATGTAGGTTAACTATCGGGCCCTTGGACTATCTAGGTTACCTAGCGGGCACTTGGACTATGTAGGTTAACTACCGGGCACTTGCACTATCTAGGTTACCGAACGGGCATTTGGACTATGTAGGTAACCTAGCGGGCACTTGGAGAGTCTAGGTTACCTAGCGGGCACTTGGACTTCTAGGTTAACGAACGGGCCCTTGGACTATGTATGTTGCATAGCGGGCAATTGGACTATCTAAGTTAGGTAACGGGCACTTGGACGATCTAGGTTAACTAGAGGGCACTTGGACTATCTAGGTTAACTAGCGTGCACTTGGACTATCTAGGTTTCTTAGCGGGTACTTGGACTATGTAGGTTAACTAGTGGGCCCTTGAACTATGTAGAATAACTAGCGGCACTTGGACTATCTACGTTAACTAGCGGGCCCTTGGACTATGTGGATACCCTAGCGGGCATTTGACTATATAGATAACCTAGCGGGCACTTTGACTTTGTAGGTTACCTAGCGTCACATGGACTATCTAGGTTACCTAGCTGGCACTTGAACTATCTACGTTATAGCGGGATCTTGGAGTATGTAGGTTACCTAGCGGGCTGTTGGACTATCAAGGTTACAAAGCAGGCACTTGGACTATCTAGGTTAACTAATGGGCACTTGGACTGTGTAGGTTCCCTGGCGGGCCCTTGGACTATGTAAGTTCCCTAGCAGGCACTTGGACTATGTGGGTTTCCTGGCGGGCATTTGGACTTTCTAGGTTACCTAACGGGCACTTGGACTATGTACGTTCCCTAGCGGGCACTTGGATTATGTAGGATCCCTATCGGGCACTTGGACTATGTAGAATAACTAGAGGGCATTTGGATTATGTAGGTTACCTAGCGGGCACTTGGAAAATGTAGGTTAACTAGGGGGCACAAGGACTATGTAGGTTACCTAGCGGGCCCTTAGACTATCTAGGTTACCTAGAGAGCATTTGGACTATGTAGGCCCCATAGCGTTCATTTGGACTGAATAGATTACCTAGCGGGCACTTAGACTTTGTAGGTTACCTAGCGGGCACTTGGACTATATTGGTTACCTAGCTGGCACTTGAAATATCTACGTTTCCTAGCGGGTACTTGGAGTATGTAGGTTACCTACCGGGCTGTTGGACTATCTAGGTTACCTAGCGGGCACTGAGACTATCTATGTTAACTAACGGGCACTTGGACTATGTGGGTTCCCTAGCGGGCATTTGGACTATCTAGGTTACCTAACGGGCACTTGGACAATGTAGGTTCCCTATCGGGCACTTGGACTATGTAGAATAACTAGAGGGAATTTGGACTACGTAGGTTACCTAGCGGGCACTTGGACTATGTAGGTTACCTAGGCGGAACCTGGACTATGTAGGTTAACTAGTGGGCACTTGGACTATCTAGGTTACCTAGCAGGCACTTGGACTATGTACGTTCCTTAGCGGGCACTTGGACTATCTACGTTACCTAGCGGGCACTTGGATTATGTAAGTTACCTAGCGGGCACTTGGACTAGATAGGTTCCCTAGCGGGCACTTGGTCTATCTAGGTTAACTAGCGAGCACTTGGATTATCTAGGTTAACCAGCGGGCATATGGACTATTAGGGCCCCTAGCGGGCATTTGGACTATATTGGTTACCTAGCGGGCACTTGGACTATGTAGGTTAACGAAAGGGCACTTGGACTATGTAGGTAACCTACTGGTCACTTGAAATGTCTAGGTTACCTAGCGGGCACTTGGACTATGTAGGTTAACTAGCGGGCACTTGTTCTATGTAGGTTACCTAGTGGGCACTTGGACGATCTAGGTTAACTAGCGGGTACTTGGACTATGTAGGTTAACTAGCGGGCCCTTGGACTATGTAGGTTACCTAGCAGGCTCTTGGACTGTCTAGGTTACCTAGCGGGCACTTGGACTATCTACGTTACCTAGCCGGTACTTGGAGTATGTAGGTTATCTACTGGGCTGTTGGACTATCTAGGTTACCTAGCGGGCACTGGGACTATCTAGGTTAACTAACGGGCACTTGGACTATGTAGGTTCTCTAGCTGGCCCTTGGACTATGTAAGTTCCCTAGCGGGCACTTGGACTATGTGGGTTCCCTAGCGGGCATTTGGACTATCTAGGTTACCTAATGGGCACTTGGACTATGTAGGTTCCCTAGCGGGCACTTGGATTATGTAGGTTCCCTATCGGGCACTTGGACTATGTAGAATAACTAGAGGGCATTTGGACTATGTAGGTTACCTAGCGGGCACTTGGACTATGTAGGTTACCTAGGGGGAACCTGGACTATGTAGGTTAACTAGTGGGCACTTGAACTATCTAGGTTTCCTAGCAGGCACTTGGACTATGTACGTTCCTTAGCGGGCACTTGGACTATCTACGTTACCTAGCGGGCCCTTGGATTATGTACGTTACCTAGCGGGCACTTGGACTATGTACGTTTCCTAGCGGGTACATGGACTAGATAGGTTCCCTAGCGGGCACTTGGTCTATCTAGGTTAACTTGCGAGCACTTGGACTATATTGGTTACCTAGCGGGCACTTGGACTATGTAGGTTAACGAAAGGGCACTTGGACTATGTAGGTAACCTAGTGGTCACTTGAAATGTCTAGGTTACCTAGCGGGCACTTGGACTATGTAGGTTAACTAGCGGGCATTTGGACTATCTAGGTTAACTTGCGGGCCCATGGACGATGTAGGTTAACTAGCGGGCCCTTGGACTATGTAGGTTAACTAGCGGGCCCTTGTACTATGTAGGTTACCTAGTGGGCACTTGGACGATCTAGGTTAACTAGCGGGTACTTGGACTATGTAGATTAACTAGCGGCACTTGGACTATCTACGTTAACTAGCGGGCCCTTGGACTATGTAGATTCCCTAGCGGGCACTTGGACTATGTATGTTCCAGAGCGGGCACTTGGACTATGTAGGTTCCCTAGCAGTCACTTGGACTATGTAGGTTCCCGAGCGGGCACTTACACTATCTAGGTTCCCTAGCGGGCACTTGTACTATGTAGGTTAATTAGCAGACACTTGGACGATCTAGGTTAACTAGCGGGTACTTGGACTATGTAGATTAACTAGCGGCACTTGGACTATCTACGTTAACTAGCGGGCCCTTGGACTATGTAGATTCCCTAGCGGGCACTTGGACTATGTATGTTCCAGAGCGGGCACTTGGACTATGTAGGTTCCCTAGCAGTCACTTGGACTATGTAGTTTCCAGAGCGGGCACTTAGACTATCTAGGTTCCCTAGCAGGCACTTGTACTATGTAGGTTAATTAGCGGACACTTGGACGATCTAGGTTAACTAGCGGGTACTTGGATTATGTAGGTTAACTAGAGGGCCTTTGAACTATGTAGATTAACTAGCGGGCACTTGGACTATGTAGGTTCCCTAGCGGGCACTTGGACTCTGTATGTTCCCTACGGACACTTGAACTATGTAAGTTAACTACCGGGCACTTGGACTATGTAGGTTAACTATCGGGCCCTTGGACTATCTAGGTTACCTAGCGGGCACTTGGACTATGTAGGTTAACTACCGGGCACTTGCACTATCTAGGTTACCGAACGGGCATTTGGACTATGTAGGTAACCTAGCGGGCACTTGGAGAGTCTAGGTTACCTAGCGGGCACTTGGACTTCTAGGTTAACGAACGGGCCCTTGGACTATGTATGTTGCATAGCGGGCAATTGGACTATCTAAGTTAGGTAACGGGCACTTGGACGATCTAGGTTAACTAGAGGGCACTTGGACTATCTAGGTTAACTAGCGTGCACTTGGACTATCTAGGTTTCTTAGCGGGTACTTGGACTATGTAGGTTAACTAGTGGGCCCTTGAACTATGTAGAATAACTAGCGGCACTTGGACTATCTACGTTAACTAGCGGGCCCTTGGACTATGTAGATACCCTAGCGGGCATTTGACTATATAGATAACCTAGCGGGCACTTTGACTTTGTAGGTTACCTAGCGGCACATGGACTATCTAGGTTACCTAGCTGGCACTTGAACTATCTACGTTATAGCGGGATCTTGGAGTATGTAGGTTACCTAGCGGGCTGTTGGACTATCTAGGTTACAAAACAGGCACTTGGACTATCTAGGTTAACTAATGGGCACTTGGACTGTGTAGGTTCCCTAGCGGGCCCTTGGACTATGTAAGTTCCCTAGCAGGCACTTGGACTATGTGGGTTTCCTGGCGGGCATTTGGACTTTCTAGGTTACCTAACGGGCACTTGGACTATGTACGTTCCCTAGCGGGCACTTGGATTATGTAGGATCCCTATCGGGCACTTGGACTATGTAGAATAACTAGAGGGCATTTGGACTATGTAGGTTACCTAGCGGGCACTTGGAAAATGTAGGTTAACTAGGGGGCACAAGGACTATGTAGGTTACCTAGCGGGCCCTTAGACTATCTAGGTTACCTAGAGAGCATTTGGACTATGTAGGCCCCATAGCGTTCATTTGGACTGAATAGATTACCTAGCGGGCACTTAGACTTTGTAGGTTACCTAGCGGGCACTTGGACTATCTTGGTTACCTAGCTGGCACTTGAAATATCTACGTTACCTAGCGGGTACTTGGAGTATGTAGGTTACCTACCGGGCTGTTGGACTATCTAGGTTACCTTACGGGCACTGAGACTATCTAGGTTAACTAACGGGCACTTGGACTATGTGGGTTCCCTAGCGGGCATTTGGACTATCTAGGTTACCTAACGGGCACTTGGACAATGTAGGTTCCCTATCGGGCACTTGGACTATGTAGAATAACTAGAGGGCATTTGGACTACGTAGGTTACCTAGCGGGCACTTGGACTATGTAGGTTACCTAGGCGGAACCTGGACTATGTAGGTTAACTAGTGGGCACTTGGACTATCTAGGTTACCTAGCAGGCACTTGGACTATGTACGTTCCTTAGCGGGCACTTGGACTATCTACGTTACCTAGCGGGCACTTGGATTATGTAAGTTACCTAGCGGGCACTTGGACTATGAACGTTTCCTAGCGTGTACTTGGACTAGATAGGTTCCCTAGCGGGCACTTGGTCTATCTAGGTTAACTAGTGAGCACTTGGATTATCTAGGTTAACCAGCGGGCATATGGACTATTAGGGCCCCTAGCGGGCATTTGGACTATATTGGTTACCTAGCGGGCACTTGGACTATGTAGGTTAACGAAAGGGCACTTGGACTATGTAGGTAACCTACTGGTCACTTGAAATGTCTAGGTTACCTAGCGGGCACTTGGACTATGTAGGTTAACTAGCGGGCACTTGTGCTATGTAGGTTACCTAGTGGGCACTTGGACGATCTAGGTTAACTAGCGGGTACTTGGACTATGTAGGTTAACTAGCGGGCCATTGGACTATGTAGATTAACTAGCGGGCACTTGGACTATGTATGTTCCAGAGCGTGCACTTGGACTATGTAGGTTCCCTAGCAGTCACTTGAACTATGTAGGTTCCCGAGCGGGCAGTTAGACTATCTAGGTTCCCTAGCGGGCACTTGTACTATGTAGGTTAATTAGCGGACACTTGGACGATCTAGGTTAACTAGCGGGTACTTGGATTATGTAGGTTAACTAGGGGGCCCTTGAACTATGTAGATTAACTACCGGGCACTTGGACTATGTAGGTTCCCTAGCATGCACTTGGACTCTGTATGTTCCCTACGGACACTTGAACTATGTAAGTTAACTACCGGGCACTTGGATTATGTAGGTTAACTAGCGGGCCCTTGGACTATCTAGGTTACCTAGCGGGCCCTTGGAATATGTAGATTAACTAGCGGCACTTGGACTATCTACGTTAACTAGCGGGCCCTTGGACTATGTAGATTCCCTAGCGGGCACTTGGACTATGTAGATTCCCTAGCGGGCACTTGGACTATGTATGTTCCTAGCGGGCACTTGGACTATGTAGGTTCCCTAGCAGTCACTTGGACTATGTAGGTTCCAGAGCGGGCACTTAGACTATCTAGGTTCCCTAGCGGGCACTTGTACTATGTAGGTTAATTAGCGGACACTTGGACGATCTAGGTTAACTAGCGGGTACTTGGATTATGTAGGTTAACTAGAGGGCCCTTGAACTATGTAGATTAACTAGCGGGCACTTGGACTCTGTAGGTTCCCTAGCGGGCACTTGGACTCTGTATGTTCCCTACGGACACTTGAACTATGTAAGTTAACTACCGGGCACTTGGACTATGTAGGTTAACTAGCGGGCCCTTGGACTATCTAGGTTACCTAGCGGGCCCTTGGAATATGTAGATTAAGTAGCGGCACTTGGACTATCTACGTTAACTAGCGGGCCCTTGGACTATGTATATTCCCTAGCGGGCACTTGGACTATGTAGATTCCCTAGCGGGCACTTGGACTATGTATGTTCCTAGCGGGCACTTGGACTATGTAGGTTCCCTAGCAGTCACTTGGCCTATGTAGGTTCCAGAGCGGGCACTTAGACTATCTAGGTTCCCTAGCGGGCACTTGTACTATGTAGGTTAATTAGCGGACACTTGGACGATCTAGGTTAACTAGCGGGTACTTGGATTATGTAGGTTAACTAGAGGGCCCTTGAACTATGTAGATTAACTAGCGGGCACTTGGACTCTGTAGGTTCCCTAGCGGGCACTTGGACTCTGTATGTTCCCTACGGACACTTGAACTAAGTAAGTTAACTACCGGGCACTTGGACTATGTAGGTTAAATATCGGGCCCTTGGACTATCTAAGTTACCTAGCGGGCACTTGGACTATGTAGGTTAACTACCGGGCACTTGCACTATCTAGGTTACCGAACGGGCATTTGGACTATGTAGGTAACCTAGCGGGCACTTGGAGAGTCTAGGTTACCTAGCGGGCACTTGGACTTCTAGGTTAACGAACGGGCCCTTGGACTATGTATGTTGCATAGCGGGCAATTGGACTATCTAAGTTAGGTAACGGGCACTTGGACTATCTAGGTTTCTTAGCGGGCACTTTGACGATCTAGGTTAACTAGAGGGCACTTGGACTATCTAGGTTAACTAGCGTGCACTTGGACTATCTAGGTTTCTTAGCGGGTACTTGGACTATGTAGGTTAACTAGTGGGCCCTTGAACTATGTAGAATAACTAGCGGCACTTGGACTATCTACGTTAACTAGCGGGCCCTTGGACTATGTAGATACCCTAGCGGGCATTTGGACTATATAGATAACCTAGCGGGCACTTTGACTTTGTAGGTTACCTAGCGGCACATGGACTATCTAGGTTACCTAGCTGGCACTTGAACTATCTACGTTATAGCGGGATCTTGGAGTATGTAGGTTACCTAGCAGGCTGTTGGACTATCTAGGTTACAAAGCAGGCACTTGGACTATCTAGGTTAACTAATGGGCACTTGGACTGTGTAGGTTCCCTAGCGGGCCCTTGGACTATGTAAGTTCCCTAGCAGGCACTTGGACTATGTGGGTTTCCTGGCGGTCATTTGGACTTTCTAGGTTACCTAACGGGCACTTGGACTATGTACGTTCCCTAGCGGGCACTTGGATTATGTAGGATCCCTATCGGGCACTTGGACTATGTAGAATAACTAGAGGGCATTTGGACTATGTAGGTTACCTAGCGGGCACTTGGAAAATGTAGGTTAACTAGGGGGCACTAGGACTATGTAGGTTACCTAGCGGGCCCTTAGACTATCTAGGTTACCTAGAGAGCATTTGGACTATGTAGGCTCCCTAGCGGTCATTTGGACTGAATAGATTACCTAGCGGGCACTTAGACTTTGTAGGTTACCTAGCGGGCACTTGGACTATCTTGGTTACCTAGCTGGCACTTGAACTATCTACATTACCTAGCGGGTACTTGGAGTATGTAGGTTACCTACCGGGCTGTTGGACTATCTAGGTTACCTAGCGGGCACTGAGACTATCTAGGTTAACTAACGGGCACTTGGACTATGTGGGTTCCCTAGCGGGCATTTGGACTATCTAGGTTACCTAACGGGCACTTGGACAATGTAGGTTCCCTATCGGGCACTTGGACTATGTAGAATAACTAGAGGGCATTTGGACTATGTAGGTTACCTAGCGGGCACTTGGACTATGTAGGTTACCTAGGCGGAACCTGGACTATGTAGGTTAACTAGTGGGCACTTGGACTATCTAGGTTACCTAGCAGGCACTTGGACTATGTACGTTCCTTAGCGGGCACTTGGACTATCTACGTTACCTAGCGGGCACTTGGATTATGTACGTTACCTAGCGGGCACTTGGACTATGTACGTTTCCTAGCGGGTACTTGGACTAGATAGGTTCCCTAGCGGGAACTTGGTCTATCTAGGTTAACTAGCGAGCACTTGGATTATCTAGGTTAACCAGCGGGCATATGGACTATTAGGGCCCCTAGCGGGTATTTGGACTATATTGGTTACCTAGCGGGCACTTGGACTATGTAGGTTAACGAAAGGGCACTTGGACTATGTAGGTAACCTACTGGTCACTTGAAATGTCTAGGTTACCTAGCGGGCACTTGGACTATGTAGGTTAACTAGCGGGCACTTGTACTATGTAGGTTAACTAGTGGGCACTTGGACGATCTAGGTTAACTAATGGGTACTTGGACTATGTAGGTTAACTAGCGGGCCCTTGGACTATGTAGATTAACTAGCGGGCACTTGGACTATGTATGTTCCAGAGCGTGCACTTGGACTATGTAGGTTCCCTAGCAGTCACTTGGACTATGTAGGTTCCCGAGCGGGCAGATAGACTATCTAGGTTCCCTAGCGGGCACTTGTACTATGTAGGTTAATTAGCGGACACTTGGACGATCTAGGTTAACTAGCGGGTACTTGGATTATGTAGGTTAACTAGCGGGCCCTTGAACTATGTAGATTAACTAACGGGCACTTGGACTATGTAGATACCCTAGCGGGCATTTGGACTATATAGATAACCTAGCGGGCACTTTGACTTTGTAGGTTACCTAGCGGCACATGGACTATCTAGGTTACCTAGCTGGCACTTGAACTATCTACGTTATAGCGGGATCTTGGAGTATGTAGGTTACCTAGCAGGCTGTTGGACTATCTAGGTTACAAAGCAGGCACTTGGACTATCTAGGTTAACTAATGGGCACTTGGACTGTGTAGGTTCCCTAGCGGGCCCTTGGACTATGTAAGTTCCCTAGCAGGCACTTGGACTATGTGGGTTTCCTGGCGGTCATTTGGACTTTCTAGGTTACCTAACGGGCACTTGGACTATGTACGTTCCCTAGCGGGCACTTGGATTATGTAGGATCCCTATCGGGCACTTGGACTATGTAGAATAACTAGAGGGCATTTGGACTATGTAGGTTACCTAGCGGGCACTTGGAAAATGTAGGTTAACTAGGGGGCACTAGGACTATGTAGGTTACCTAGCGGGCCCTTAGACTATCTAGGTTACCTAGAGAGCATTTGGACTATGTAGGCTCCCTAGCGGTCATTTGGACTGAATAGATTACCTAGCGGGCACTTAGACTTTGTAGGTTACCTAGCGGGCACTTGGACTATCTTGGTTACCTAGCTGGCACTTGAACTATCTACATTACCTAGCGGGTACTTGGAGTATGTAGGTTACCTACCGGGCTGTTGGACTATCTAGGTTACCTAGCGGGCACTGAGACTATCTAGGTTAACTAACGGGCACTTGGACTATGTGGGTTCCCTAGCGGGCATTTGGACTATCTAGGTTACCTAACGGGCACTTGGACAATGTAGGTTCCCTATCGGGCACTTGGACTATGTAGAATAACTAGAGGGCATTTGGACTATGTAGGTTACCTAGCGGGCACTTGGACTATGTAGGTTACCTAGGCGGAACCTGGACTATGTAGGTTAACTAGTGGGCACTTGGACTATCTAGGTTACCTAGCAGGCACTTGGACTATGTACGTTCCTTAGCGGGCACTTGGACTATCTACGTTACCTAGCGGGCACTTGGATTATGTACGTTACCTAGCGGGCACTTGGACTATGTACGTTTCCTAGCGGGTACTTGGACTAGATAGGTTCCCTAGCGGGAACTTGGTCTATCTAGGTTAACTAGCGAGCACTTGGATTATCTAGGTTAACCAGCGGGCATATGGACTATTAGGGCCCCTAGCGGGCATTTGGACTATATTGGTTACCTAGCGGGCACTTGGACTATGTAGGTTAACGAAAGGGCACTTGGACTATGTAGGTAACCTACTGGTCACTTGAAATGTCTAGGTTACCTAGCGGGCACTTGGACTATGTAGGTTAACTAGCGGGCACTTGTACTATGTAGGTTAACTAGTGGGCACTTGGACGATCTAGGTTAACTAATGGGTATTTGGACTATGTAGGTTAACTAGCGGGCCCTTGGACTATGTAGATTAACTAGCGGGCACTTGGACTATGTATGTTCCAGAGCGTGCACTTGGACTATGTAGGTTCCCTAGCAGTCACTTGGACTATGTAGGTTCCCGAGCGGGCAGATAGACTATCTAGGTTCCCTAGCGGGCACTTGTACTATGTAGGTTAATTAGCGGACACTTGGACGATCTAGGTTAACTAGCGGGTACTTGGATTATGTAGGTTAACTAGCGGGCCCTTGAACTATGTAGATTAACTAACGGGCACTTGGACTATGTAGGTTAACTACCGGGCAGTTGGACTATGTAGGTTAACTAGCGGGCCCTTGGACTATCTAGGTTACCTAGCGGGCCCTTGGACTATGTAGATTAACTAGCGGCACTTGGACTATCTACGTTAACTAGAGGGCCCTTGGACTATGTAGATACCCTAGCGGGCATTTGGACTATATAGATAACCTAGCGGGGACTTTGACTTTGTAGGTTACCTAGCGGCACATGGACTATCTAGGTTACCTAGCTGGCACTTGAACTATCTAGGTTAACTAACGGGTTCTTGGAGTATGTAGGTTACCTAGCGGGCTGTTGGACTATCTAGGTTACCAAGCGGGCACTTGGACTATCTAGGTTAACTAACGGGTTCTTGGAGTATGTAGGTTACCTAGCGGGCTGTTGGACTATCTAGGTTACCAAGCGGGCACTTGGACTATCTAGGTTAACTAATGGGCACATGGACTGTGTACGTTCCCTAGCGGGCCCTTGGACTATGTAAGTTCCCTAGCGGGCACTTGGACTATATGGGTTTCCTGGCGGGCATTTGGACTTTCTAGGTTACCTAACGGGCACTTGGACTATGTACGTTCCCTAGCGGGCACTTGGATTATGTAGGTTCCCTATCGGGCACTTGGACTATGTAGAATAACTATAGAGCATTTGGACTATGTAGGTTACCTAGCGGGCACTTAGACTATCTAGGTTACCTAGCGAGCTTTTGGACTATGTAGGCTCCCTAGCGGTTATTTGGACTATATAGATTACCTAGCGGGCACTTAGACTTTGTAGGTTACCTAGCGGGCACTTGGACTATCTTGGTTACCTAGCTGGCACTTGAACTATCTACGTTACCTAGCCGGTACTTGGAGTATGTAGGTTATCTACTGGGCTGTTGGACTATCTAGGTTACCTAGCGGGCACTGGGACTATCTAGGTTAACTAACGGACACTTGGATTATGTAGGTTCCCTAGCGGGCACTTGGATTATGTAGGTTCCCTATCGGGCACTTGGACTATGTAGAATAACTAGAGGGCATTTGGACTATGTAGGTTACCTAGCGGGCACTTGGACTATGTAGGTTACCTAGGGGGAACCTGGACTATGTAGGTTAACTAGTGGGCACTTGGACTATCTAGGTTACCTAGCAGGCACTTGGACTATGTACGTTCCTTAGCGGGCACTTGGACTATCTACGTTACCTAGCGGGCCCTTGGATTATGTACGTTACCTAGCGGGCACTTGGACTATGTACGTTTCCTAGCGGGTACATGGACTAGATAGGTTCCCTAGCGGGCACTTGGTCTATCTAGGTTAACTAGCGAGCACTTGGACTATATTGGTTACCTAGCGGGCACTTGGACTATGTAGGTTAACGAAAGGGCACTTGGACTATGTAGGTAACCTAGCGGTCACTTGAAATGTCTAGGTTACCTAGCGGGCACTTGGACTATGTAGGTTAACTAGCGGGCATTTGGACTATCTAGGTTAACTTGCGGGCCCATGGACGATGTAGGTTAACTAGCGGGCCCTTGGACTATGTAGGTTAACTAGCGGGCCCTTGTACTATGTAGGTTACCTAGTGGGCACTTGGACGATCTAGGTTAACTAGCGGGTACTTGGACTATGTAGATTAACTAGCGGCACTTGGACTATCTACGTTAACTAGCGGGCCCTTGGACTATGTAGATTCCCTAGCGGGCACTTGGACTATGTATGTTCCAGAGCGGGCACTTGGACTATGTAGGTTCCCTAGCAGTCACTTGGACTATGTAGGTTCCCGAGCGGGCACTTACACTATCTAGGTTCCCTAGCGGGCACTTGTACTATGTAGGTTAATTAGCAGACACTTGGACGATCTAGGTTAACTAGCGGGTACTTGGACTATGTAGATTAACTAGCGGCACTTGGACTATCTACGTTAACTAGCGGGCCCTTGGACTATGTAGATTCCCTAGCGGGCACTTGGACTATGTATGTTCCAGAGCGGGCACTTGGACTATGTAGGTTCCCTAGCAGTCACTTGGACTATGTAGTTTCCAGAGCGGGCACTTAGACTATCTAGGTTCCCTAGCGGGCACTTGTACTATGTAGGTTAATTAGCGGACACTTGGACGATCTAGGTTAACTAGCGGGTACTTGGATTATGTAGGTTAACTAGAGGGCCTTTGAACTATGTAGATTAACTAGCGGGCACTTGGACTATGTAGGTTCCCTAGCGGGCACTTGGACTCTGTATGTTCCCTACGGACACTTGAACTATGTAAGTTAACTACCGGGCACTTGGACTATGTAGGTTAACTATCGGGCCCTTGGACTATCTAGGTTACCTAGCGGGCACTTGGACTATGTAGGTTAACTACCGGGCACTTGCACTATCTAGGTTACCGAACGGGCATTTGGACTATGTAGGTAACCTAGCGGGCACTTGGAGAGTCTAGGTTACCTAGCGGGCACTTGGACTTCTAGGTTAACGAACGGGCCCTTGGACTATGTATGTTGCATAGCGGGCAATTGGACTATCTAAGTTAGGTAACGGGCACTTGGACGATCTAGGTTAACTAGAGGGCACTTGGACTATCTAGGTTAACTAGCGTGCACTTGGACTATCTAGGTTTCTTAGCGGGTACTTGGACTATGTAGGTTAACTAGTGGGCCCTTGAACTATGTAGAATAACTAGCGGCACTTGGACTATCTACGTTAACTAGCGGGCCCTTGGACTATGTAGATACCCTAGCGGACATTTGACTATATAGATAACCTAGCGGGCACTTTGACTTTGTAGGTTACCTAGCGACACATGGACTATCTAGGTTACCTAGCTGGCACTTGAACTATCTACGTTATAGCGGGATCTTGGAGTATGTAGGTTACCTAGCGGGCTGTTGGACTATCTAGGTTACAAAGCAGGCACTTGGACTATCTAGGTTAACTAATGGGCACTTGGACTGTGTAGGTTCCCTAGCGGGCCCTTGGACTATGTAAGTTCCCTAGCAGGCACTTGGACTATGTGGGTTTCCTGGCGGGCATTTGGACTTTCTAGGTTACCTAACGGGCACTTGGACTATGTACGTTCCCTAGCGGGCACTTGGATTATGTAGGATCCCTATCGGGCACTTGGACTATGTAGAATAACTAGAGGGCATTTGGACTATGTAGGTTACCTAGCGGGCACTTGGAAAATGTAGGTTAACTAGGGGGCACTAGGACTATGTAGGTTACCTAGCGGGCCCTTAGACTATCTAGGTTACCTAGAGAGCATTTGGACTATGTAGGCCCCATAGCGTTCATTTGGACTGAATAGATTACCTAGCGGGCACTTAGACTTTGTAGGTTACCTAGCGGGCACTTGGACTATCTTGGTTACCTAGCTGGCACTTGAAATATCTACGTTACCTAGCGGGTACTTGGAGTATGTAGGTTACCTACCGGGCTGTTGGACTATCTAGGTTACCTTACGGGCACTGAGACTATCTAGGTTAACTAACGGGCACTTGGACTATGTGGGTTCCCTAGCGGGCATTTGGACTATCTAGGTTACCTAACGGGCACTTGGACAATGTAGGTTCACTATCGGGCACTTGGACTATGTAGAATAACTAGAGGGCATTTGGACTACGTAGGTTACCTAGCGGGCTCTTGGACTATGTAGGTTACCTAGGCGGAACCTGGACTATGTAGGTTAACTAGTGGGCACTTGGACTATCTAGGTTACCTAGCAGGCACTTGGACTATGTACGTTCCTTAGCGGGCACTTGGACTATCTACGTTACCTAGCGGGCACTTGGATTATGTAAGTTACCTAGCGGGCACTTGGACTATGTACGTTTCCTAGCGGGTACTTGGACTAGATAGGTTCCCTAGCGGGCACTTGGTCTATCTAGGTTAACTAGCGAGCACTTGGATTATCTAGGTTAACCAGCGGGCATATGGATTATTAGGGCCCCTAGTGGGCATTTGGACTATATTGGTTACCTAGCGGGCACTTGGACTATGTAGGTTAACGAAAGGGCACTTGGACTATGTAGGTAACCTACTGGTCACTTGAAATGTCTAGGTTACCTAGCGGGCACTTGGACTATGTAGGTTAACTAGCGGGCACTTGTGCTATGTAGGTTACCTAGTGGGCACTTGGACGATCTAGGTTAACTAGCGGGTACTTGGACTATGTAGGTTAACTAGCGGGCCCTTGGACTATGTAGATTAACTAGCGGGCACTTGGACTATGTATGTTCCAGAGCGTGCACTTGGACTATGTAGGTTCCCTAGCAGTCACTTGAACTATGTAGGTTCCCGAGCGGGCAGTTAGACTATCTAGGTTCCCTAGCGGGCACTTGTACTATGTAGGTTAATTAGCGGACACTTGGACGATCTAGGTTAACTAGCGGGTACTTGGATTATGTAGGTTAACTAGGGGGCCCTTGAACTATGTAGATTAACTAACGGGCACTTGGACTATGTAGGTTCCCTAGCATGCACTTGGACTCTGTATGTTCCCTACGGACACTTGAACTATGTAAGTTAACTACCGGGCACTTGGACTATGTAGGTTAACTAGCGGGCCCTTGGACTATCTAGGTTACCTAGCGGGCCCTTGGAATATGTAGATTAACTAGCGGCACTTGGACTATCTACGTTAACTAGCGGGCCCTTGGACTATGTAGATTCCCTAGCGGGCACTTGGACTATGTAGATTCCCTAGTGGGCACTTGGACTATGTATGTTCCTAGCGGGCACTTGGACTATGTAGGTTCCCTAGCAGTCACTTGGACTATGTAGGTTCCAGAGCGGGCACTTAGACTATCTAGGTTCCCTAGCGGGCACTTGTACTATGTAGGTTAATTAGCGGACACTTGGACGATCTAGGTTAACTAGCGGGTACTTGGATTATGTAGGTTAACTAGAGGGCCCTTGAACTATGTAGATTAACTAGCGGGCACTTGGACTCTGTAGGTTCCCTAGCGGGCACTTGGACCCTGTATGTTCCCTACGGACACTTGAACTATGTAAGTTAACTACCGGGCACTTGGACTATGTAGGTCAACTATCGGGCCATTGGACTATCTAGGTTACCTAGCGGGCACTTGGACTATGTAGGTTAACTACCGGGCACTTGCACTATCTAGGTTACCGAACGGGCATTTGGACTATGTAGGTAACCTAGCGGGCACTTGGAGAGTCTAGGTTACCTAGCGGGCACTTGGACTTCTAGGTTAACGAACGGGCCCTTGGACTATGTATGTTGCATAGCGGGCAATTGGACTATCTAAGTTAGGTAACGGGCACTTGGACTATCTAGGTTTCTTAGCGGGCACTTGGACGATCTAGGTTAACTAGAGGGCACTAGGACTATCTAGGTTAACTAGCGTGCACTTGGACTATCTAGGTTTCTTAGCGGGTACTTGGACTATGTAGGTTAACTAGTGGGCCCTTGAACTATGTAGAATAACTAGCGGCACTTGGACTATCTACGTTAACTAGCGGGCCCTTGGACTATGTAGATACCCTAGCGGGCATTTGGACTATATAGATAACCTAGCGGGCACTTTGACTTTGTAGGTTACCTAGCGGCACATGGACTATCTAGGTTACCTAGCTGGCACTTGAACTATCTACGTTATAGCGGGATCTTGGAGTATGTAGGTTACCTAGCGGGCTGTTGGACTATCTAGGTTACAAAGCAGGCACTTGGACTATCTAGGTTAACTAATGGGCACTTGGACTGTGTAGGTTCCCTAGCGGGCCCTTGGACTATGTAAGTTCCCTAGCAGGCACTTGGACTATGTGGGTTTCCTGGCGGGCATTTGGACTTTCTAGGTTACCTAACGGGCACTTGGACTATGTACGTTCCCTAGCGGGCACTTGGATTATGTAGGATCCCTATCGGGCACTTGGACTATGTAGAATAACTAGAGGGCATTTGGACTATGTAGGTTACCTAGCGGGCACTTGGAAAATGTAGGTTAACTAGGGGGCACTAGGACTATGTAGGTTACCTAGCGGGCCCTTAGACTATCTAGGTTACCTAGAGAGCATTTGGACTATGTAGGTTCCCTAGCGGTCATTTGGACTGAATAGATTACCTAGCGGGCACTTAGACTTTGTAGGTTACCTAGCGGGCACTTGGACTATCTTGGTTACCTAGCTGGCACTTGAACTATCTACATTACCTAGCGGGTACTTGGAGTATGTAGGTTACCTACCGGGCTGTTGGACTATCTAGGTTACCTAGCGGGCACTGAGACTATCTAGGTTAACTAACGGGCACTTGGACTATGTGGGTTCCCTAGCGGGCATTTGGACTATCTAGGTTACCTAACGGGCACTTGGACAATGTAGGTTCCCTATCGGGCACTTGGACTATGTAGAATAACTAGAGGGCATTTGGACTATGTAGGTTACCTAGCGGGCACTTGGACTATGTAGGTTACCTAGGCGGAACCTGGACTATGTAGGTTAACTAGTGGGCACTTGGACTATCTAGGTTACCTAGCAGGCACTTGGACTATGTACGTTCCTTAGCGGGCACTTGGACTATGTATGTTTCCTAGCGGGTACTTGGACTAGATAGGTTCCCTAGCGGGCACTTGGTCTATCTAGGTTAACTAGCGAGCACTTGGATTATCTAGGTTAACCAGCGGGCATATGGACTATTAGGGCCCCTAGCGGGCATTTGGACTATATTGGTTACCTAGCGGGCACTTGGACTATGTAGGTTAACGAAAGGGCACTTGGACTATGTAGGTAACCTACTGGTCACTTGAAATGTCTAGGTTACCTAGCGGGCACTTGGACTATGTAGGTTAACTAGCGGGCACTTGTACTATGTAGGTTACCTAGTGGGCACTTGGACGATCTAGGTTAACTAATGGGTAGTTGGACTATGTAGGTTAACTAGCGGGCCCTTGGACTATGTAGATTAACTAGCGGGCACTTGGACTATGTATGTTCCAGAGCGTGCACTTGGACTATGTAGGTTCCCTAGCAGTCACTTGGACTATGTAGGTTCCCGAGCGGGCAGTTAGACTATCTAGGTTCCCTAGCGGGCACTTGTACTATGTAGGTTAATTAGCGGACACTTGGACGATCTAGGTTAACTAGCGGGTACTTGGATTATGTAGGTTAACTAGCGGGCCCTTGAACTATGTAGATTAACTAACGGGCACTTGGACTATGTAGGTTAACTACTGGGCAGTTGGACTATGTAGGTTAACTAGCGGGCCCTTGGACTATCTAGGTTACCTAGCGGGCCCTTGGACTATGTAGATTAACTAGCGGCACTTGGACTATCTACGTTAACTAGCGGGCCCTTGGACTATGTAGATTCCCTAGCGGGCACTTGGACTATGTATGTTCCAGAGCGGGCACTTGGACTATGTAGGTTCCCTAGCAGTCACTTGGACTATGTAGGTTCCAGAGCGGGCACTTAGACTATCTAGGTTCCCTAGCGGGCACTTGTACTATGTAGGTTAATTAGCGGACACTTGGACGATCTAGATTAACTAGCGGGTGCTTGGATTATGTAGGTTAACTAGAGGGCCTTTGAACTATGTAGATTAACTAGCGGGCACTTGGACTATGTAGGTTCCCTAGCCGGCACTTGGACTCTATATGTTCCCTACGGACACTTGAACTATGTAAGTTAACTACCGGGCACTTGGACTATGTAGGTTAACTATCGGGCCCTTGGACTATCTAGGTTACCTAGCGGGCACTTGGACTATGTAGGTTAACTTCCGGTCACTTGCACTATCTAGGTTACCGAACGGGCATTTGGACTATGTAGGTAACCTAGCGGGCACTTGGAGAGTCTAGGTTACCTAGCGGGCACTTGGACTTCTAGGTTAACGAACGGGCCCTTGGACTTCTAGGTTAACGAACGGGCCCTTGGACTATGTATGTTGCATAGCGGGCAATTGGACTATCTAAGTTAGGTAACGGGCACTTGGACTATCTAGGTTTCTTAGCGGGCAATTGGACGATCTAGGTTAACTAGAGGGCACTTGGACTATCTAGGTTAACTAACGTGCACTTGGACTATCTAGGTTTCTTAGCGGGTACTTGGACTATGTAGGTTAACTAGTGGGCCCTTGAACTATGTAGAATAACTAGCGTCACTTGGACTATCTACGTTAACTAGCGGGCCCTTGGACTATGTAGATACCCTAGCGGGCATTTGGACTATATAGATAACCTAGCGGGCACTTGGACTATGTAGGTTAACTAGCGGGCATTTGGACTATGTAGGTTACCTAGTAGGCACTTGGACTATGTACGTTCCCTAGCGGGCACTTGGACTATGTAGAAAAACTAGAGGGCATTTCGACTCTGTAGGTTACCTAGCGGGCCCTTAGACTATCTAGGTTACCTAGCGAGCATTTGGACTATGTAGGCTCCCTAGCGGTCATTTGGACTATATAGATTACCTAGCGGGCACTTAGACTTTGTAGGTTACCTAGCAGGCACTTGGACTATCTTGGTTACCTAGCTGGCACTTGAAATATCTACGTTACCTAGCAGGTACTTGGAGTATGTAGATTACCTACCGGGCTGTTGGACTATCTAGATTACCTAGCGGGCACTGGGACTATCTAGGTTAACTAACGGGCACTTGGACTATGTAGGTTCCCTAGCGGGCCCTTGGACTATGTAAGTTCCCTAGCGGGCACTTGGACTATGTGGGTTCCCGAACGGGCATTTGGACTATCTAGGTTACCTAATGGGCACTTGGACTATGTAGGTTCCCTAGCGGGCATTTGGATTATGTAGGTTCCCTATCGGGCACTTGGACTATGTAGGTTAACTCGCGGGCATTTGGACTATGGAGGTTACCTAGCGGGCACTTGAAGAATGTAGGTTAACTAGGGGGCACTAGGACTATGTAGGTTACCTAGCGGGCCCATGGACTATCTAGGTTACATAGGGGGAACCTGGACTATGTAGGTTAACTAGTGGGCACTTGGATTATCTAGGTTACCTAGTAGGCACATGGACTATGTACGTTTCCTAGCGGGCACTTGGACTATGTAGAATAACTATAGGGCATTTGGACTATTTAGGTTACCTAGAGGGCACTTGGACTATGTAGGTTACCTTGGGGGAACCTGGAATATGTACGTTCCTTAGCGGGCACTTGGACTATCTACGTTACCTAGCGGGCACTTGGATTATGGACGTTACCTAGCGGGCACTTGGACTATGTACGTTTCCTAGCGGATACTTGGACTAGATAGGTTCCCTAGCGGGCACTTGGTCTATCTAGGTTAACTAGCGAGCACTTGGACTATCTAGGTTACCTAGCGGGCATATGGACTATTCGGGACCCTAGCGGGCATTTTGACTATATTGGTTACCCAGCGGGCCCTTGGACTATGTAGGTTAACGAAAAGGCACTTGGACTATGTAGGTAACCTAGTGGTCACTTGAAATGTCTAGGTTACCTAGCGGGCACTTGGACTATGTAGGTTAACTAGCGGGCACTTGGACTATCTAGGTTAACTTGCGGGCCCTTGGACTATGTAGGTTACCTAGTAGGCACTTGGACGATCTAGGTTAACTAGCGGGTACTTGGACTATGTAGGTTAACTAGCGGGTCCTTGGACTATGTAGATTAACTAGCGGCATTTGGACTATCTACTTTAACTAGCGGGCCCTTGGACTATGTAGATTCCCTAGCGGGCACTTGGACTATGTATGTTCCAGAGCGGGCACTTGGACTATGTAGGTTCCCTAGCAGTCACTTGGACTATGTAGGTTCCAGAGCGGGCAGTTAGACTATCTAGGTTCCCTAGCGGGCACTTGTACTATGTAGTTTAATTAGCGGACACTTGGACGATCTAGATTAACTAGCGGGTTCTTGGATTATGTAGGTTAACTAGCGGGCCCTTGAACTATGTAGATTAACTAGCGGGCACTTGGACTATGTAGGTTCCCTAGCATGCACTTGGACTCTGTATTTTCCCTACGGACACTTGAACTATGTAAGTTAACTACCGGGCACTTGGACTATCTAGGTTAACTAGCGGGCCCTTGGACTATCTAGGTTTCCTAGTGGGCACTTGGACTATGTAGGTTAACTATCGGGCACTTGCACTATCTAGGTTACCAAACGGGCATTTGGACTATGTAGGTAACCTAGCGGGCACTTGGAGAGTCTAGGTTACCTAGCGGGCACTTGGACTTCTAGGTTAACGAACGGGCCCTTGGACTATGTATGTTGCATAGAGGGCAATTGGACTATCTAGGTTAGGTAACGGGCACTTGGACTATCTAGGTTTCTTAGCGGGCACTTGGACGATCTAGGTTAACTAGAGGGCACTTGGAGTATCTAGGTTAGGTAACGGGCACTTGGACTATCTAGGTTTCTTAGCGGGTACTTGGACTATGTAGGTTAACTAGTGGGCCCTTGATCTATGTAGAATAACTAGCGGCACTTGGACTATCTACGTTAACTAGCGGACCCTTGGACTATGTAGATACCCTAGCGGACATTTGGACTATATAGATAACCTAGCGGGCACTTTGACTTTGTAGGTTACCTAGCGGCACATGGACTATCTAGGTTACCTAGCTGGCACTTGAACTATCTAGGTTAACTAACGGGTTCTTGGAGTATGTAGGTTACCTAGCGGGCTGTTGAACTATCTAGGTTACCTAGCGGGCACTTGGACTATCTAGGTTAACTAACGGGCACTTGGACTATGTAGGTTACCTAGCGGGCCCTTGGACAATCTAGGTTACCTAGGGGGAGCCTGGACTATGTAGGTTAACTAGCTAGCACTTGGACTATCTAGGTTACCAACCGGCACTTGGACTATGTACGTTCCCTAGCGGGCACTCGGACTATGTACGTTTCCTAGCGGGTACTTGGACTAGATAGGTTCCCTAGCGGGCACTTGGTCTATCTAAGTTAACTAGAGAGCACTTGGACTATCTAGGTTAACTAGCGGGCATATGGACTATTAGGGCCCCTAGCGGGCATTTGGACTATATTGGTTACCTAGCGGGCACTTGGACTATGTAGGTTAACGAACGGGCACTTGGACTATGTAGGTAACCTAGTGGTCACTTGAAATGTCTAGGTTACCTAGCGGGCACTTGGACTATGTAGGTTAACTAGCGGGCCCTTGGACTATGTAGGTTACCTAGTGGGCAATTGTACGATCTAGGTTAACTAGCGGGTACTTGGACTATGTAGGTCAACTAGCGGGCCCTTGGACTATCTAGGTTAGCCAACGGGCACTTAGATGGTGTAGGTTATCTAGCGGGAACGTGGAATAGGTAGGTTAAGTAGCGGACACTTGCACTATGAAGGTTAACTAGCGGGCCCATGGACTATGTAGGTTTACTAGCCGGCCCTTGGACTATCTAGGTTCCCTAAAGGGCACTTGGACTATATAGGTTACCTATCGGGCACTTGGACTATGTAGGCTAACTAGGGGGCCCTTTGACGATCTAGGTTACCTAGCGGGTACTTGAACTATCTAGGTTAACTAGCGGGCACTTTCAGTATCTAGGTTACCTAGCGGGCACTTGGACTATGTAAGTTCCCTAGCGGGCACTTGGACTATCTATGTTAACTAGCGGGCACTTGGAATATGTAGGTTAACTAGCAGACACTTGCACTATGTAGGTTACCTAGCAGTCACTTGGACTATCTAGGTTACCTAGCGGGCACTTGGACTATGTAGGTCAACTAGCGGGCCCTTGGACTATCTAGGTTAGCCAACGGGCACTTAGATTATGTAGGTTAACTAGCGGGTTTGGAATATGTAGGTTAAGTAGCGGACACTTGCACTATGAAGGTAAACTAGCGGGCCCATGGACTATGTAGGTTTACTAGTGGCCCCTTGGACTATCTAGGTTCCCTAAAGGGCACTTGGACTCTCTAGGTTACCGAACGGGCACTTGGACTATCAAGGTTACCTAGCGGGCACTTGGACTATGTAGGAAAACTGAGGGGCCCTTGGACGATCTAGGTTACCTAGCGGGTACTTGAACTATCTAGGTTAACTAGCGGGCAATTGCAGTATCTAGGTTACCTAGCGGGCATTGGACTATGTAAGTTCCCTAGCGGCCACTTGGACTATCTATGTTAACTAGGGGGCACTTGGAATATGTAGGTTGACTAGCGGACACTTTCACTATGTAGGTTACCTAGCAGGCACTTGGACTATCTAGGTTAAATAGCGGGCACTTGGACTATCTAGGTTAACTAGCGTGCACTTGGAATATGTAGGTTCCCTAGCGGGCACTTGGACTCTGTATGGTCCCTACGGACACTTGAACTATGTAAGGTAACTACCGGGCACTTGGACTATGTAGGTTAACTAGCGGGCCCTTGCACTATCTAGGTTACCTAGCGGGCACTTGGACTATGTAAGTTAACTACCGGTCACTTGCACTATCTAGGTTACCGAACGGGCATTTGGACTATGTAGGTAACCTAGCGGGCACTTGGAGAGTCTAGGTTACCTAGCGGGCACTTGGACTTCTAGGTTAACGAACGGGCACTTGGACTATGTATGTTGCATAGCGGGCAATTGGACTATCTAGGTTAGGTAACAGGCTCTTAGACTATCTAGGTTTCTTAGCGGGCACTTGGACGATCTAGGTTACCTAGGGGGCACTTGGACTATGTAAGTTAACTACCAGGCACTTGCACTATCTAGGTTACCGAACGGGCATTTGGACTATGTAGGTAACCTAGCGGGCACTTGGAGAGTCTAGGTTACCTAGCGGGCACTTGGACTTCTAGGTTAACGAACGGGCCCTTGGACTATGTATGTTGCATAGCGGGCAATTGGACTATCTAAGTTAGGTAACGGGCACTTGGACTATCTAGGTTTCTTAGCGGGCACTTGGACGATCTAGGTTAACTAGAGGGCACTTGGACTATCTAGGTTAACTAGCGTGCACTTGGACTATCTAGGTTTCTTAGCGGGTACTTGGACTATGTAGGTTAACTAGCGGGCCCTTGGACTATGTAGATTAACTAGCGGCACTTGGACTATCTACGTTAACTAGCGGGCCCTTAGACTATGTAGATTCCCTAGCTGGCATTTGGACTATATAGATATCCTAGCGGGCACTTTGACTTTGTAGGTTACCTAGCGGCATATGGATTATCTAGGTTACCAGCTGGCACTTGAAATATCTACGTTATAGCGGGTTCTTAGAGTATGTAGGTTACCTAGCGGGCTGTTGGAATATATAGGTTACAAAGCGGGCATTTGGACTATCTAGGTTAGCTAACGGGCACTTGGACTGTGTAGAACCCTAGCGGGCCCTTGGACTATGTAAGTTCCCTAGCGGGCACTTGGACTATGTGGGTTTCCTGGCGGGCATTTGGACTATCTAGGTTACCTAACGGGCACTTGGACTATTTAGGATCCCTAGCGGGCACTTGGATTATGTAGGTTCCCTATCGGGCACTTGGACTATGTAGATTAACTAGACGGCATTTGGACTATGTAGGTTACCTAGCGGGCATTTGGACTATGTAGGTTCCCTATTGGACACTTGGAGAATGTAGGTTAACTAGGGGGCACTATGTAGGTTCCCAATCGGGCTTTTGGAGAATGTAGGTTAACTAGGGGTCAATAGGACTATGTAGGTTACCTAGCGGGCCCTTGGACAATCTAGGTTACCTAGGTGGAGCCTGGACTATGTAGGTTAACTAGCTAGCACTTGGACTATCTAGGTTACCAACCGGCACTTGGACTATGTACGTTCCCTAGCGGGCACTCGGACTATGTACGTTTCCTAGCGGGTACTTGGACTAGATAGGTTCCCTAGCGGGCACTTGGTCTATCTAAGTTAACTAGAGAGCACTTGGACTATCTAGGTTAACTAGCGGGCATATGGACTATTAGGGCCCCTAGCGGGCATTTGGACTATATTGGTTACCTAGCGGGCACTTGGACTATGTAGGTTAACGAACAGGCACTTGGACTATGTAGGTAACCTAGTGGTCACTTGAAATGTCTAGGTTACCTAGCGGGCACTTGGACTATGTAGGTTAACTAGCGGGCCCTTGGACTATGTAGGTTACCTAGTGGGCAATTGTACGATCTAGGTTAACTAGCGGGTACTTGGACTATGTAGGTTAACTAGCGGCACTTGGACTATCTATGTTAACTAGCGAGGCTTGGACTATGTAGATTCCCTAGCGGGCACTTGGACTATGTATGTTCCAGAGCGGACACTTGTACTATGTAGGTTCCGTAGCAGTCATTTGGACTATGTAGGTTCCAGAGCGGGCACTTAGACTAACTAGGTTCCCTAGCGGGAACTAGTACTATGTAGGTTAATTAGCGTACACTTGGACGATCTAGGTTAACTAGCGGGTACTTGGAATATGTAGGTTAACTAGCGGGCCCTTGAACTATGTAGATTAACTAGCGGGCACTTGGACTCTGTATGTCCCCTACGGACACTTGAACTATGTAAATTAACTACCGGGCACTTGGACCATGTAGGTTAACTAGCGGGCCCTTGGACTATCTAGGTTACCTAGCGGGCACTTGGACTATGTAGGTTAACTACCGGGCACTTGCACTATCTAGGTTACCGAACGGGCATTTGGACTATGTAGGTAACCTAGCGGGCACATGGAGAGTCTAGGTTACCTATCGGGCACTTGGACTTCTAGGTTAACGAACGGGCACTTGGACTATGTATGTTGCATAGCGGGCAATTGGACTATCTAGGTTAGTTAACGGGCACTTGGATTATCTAGGTTTCTTAGCGGGCACTTGGACGATCTAGGTTAACTAGCGTGCACTTGGACTATCTAGGTTACTTATCGGGTACTTGGACTATGTAGGTTAACTAGTGGGCCCTTGAACTATGTAGAATAACTAGCGGCACTTGGACTATCTACGTTAACTAGCGGGCCCTTGGACTATGTAGATACCCTAGCGGGCATTTGGACTATATATATAACCTAGCAGGCACTTTGACTTTGTAGGTTACCTAGCGGCACATGGACTATCTAGGTTACCTTGCTGGCACTTGAACTATCTACGTTATAGCGGGATGTTGGAGTATGTAGGTTACCTAGCGGGCTGTTGGACTATCTAGGTTACCAAGCGGGCACTTGGACTATCTAGGTTAACTAACGGGCACTTGGACAGTGTAGGTTCCCTAGCGGGCTTTTGGACTATGTAAGTTCCCTAGCGGGCACTTGGACTATGTTGGTTTCCTGGCGGGCATTTGGACTTTCTAGGTTACCTAACGGGCACTTGAACTATGTACGTTCCCTAGCGGGCACATGGATTATGTAGGCTCCCTATGGGGCACTTGGACTATGTAGGTTAACTAGCGGGCATTTGGACTATGTAGGTTACCTAGCGGGCACTTGGACTATGTAGGTTCCCTATCGGGCACTTGGAGAATGTAGGTTAACTAGGGGGCACTAGGACTATGTAGGTTACCTAGCGGGCCCTTGGACTATCTAGGTTACCTAGGGGGAACCTAGATTATGTAGGTTAACTAGTGGGCACTTGGACTATCTAGGTTACCTAGCGGGCACTTGGACTATGTAGGTTAACTACCGGGCACTTGCACTATCTAGGTTACCGAACGGGCATTTGGACTATGTACGTAACCTAGCGGGCACATGGAGAGTCTAGGTTACCTATCGTGCACTTGGACTTCCAGGTTAACGAACGGGCACTTGGACTATGTATGTTGCATAGCGGGCAATTGGACTATCTAGGTTAGTTAACGGGCACTTGGACTATCTAGGTTTCTTAGCGGGCACTTGGACGATCTAGGTTAACTAGCGTGCACTTGGACTATCTAGGTTTCTTATCGGGTACTTGGACTATGTAGGTTAACTAGTGGGCCCTTGAACTATGTAGAATAACTAGCGGCACTTGGACTATCTACGTTAACTAGCGGGCCCTTGGACTATGTAGATACCCTAGCGGGCATTTGGACTATATATATAACCTAGCAGGCACTTTGACTTTGTAGGTTACCTAGCGGCACATGGACTATCTAGTTTACCTAGCTGGCACTTGAACTATCTACGTTATAGCGGGATATTGGAGTATGTAGGTTACCTAGCGGGCTGTTGGACTATCTAGGTTACCAAGCGGGCACTTGGACTATCTAGGTTAACTAACGGGCACTTGGACAGTGTAGGTTCCCTAGCGGGCCCTTGGACTATGTAAGTTCCCTAGCGGGCACTTGGACTATGTGGGTTTCCTGGCGGGCATTTGGACTTTCTAGGTTACCTAACGGGCACTTGGACTATGTACGTTCCCTAGCGGGCACTTGGATTATGTAGGTTCCCTATCGGGCACTTGGACTATGTAGAATAACTAGAGGTCATTTGGACTATGTAGGTTTCCTAGCGGGCACTTGGACTATGTAGGTTCCCTATCGGGCACTTGGAAAATGTAGGTTAACTAGAAGGCACTAGGATTATGTAAGTTACCTAGCGGGCCATTAGACTATCTAGGTTACCTAGCGAGCATTTGGACTACGTAGGCTCCCTAGGGGTCATTTGGACTATATAGATTACCTAGCAGGCACTTAGACTTTGTAGGTTACCTAGCGGGCACTTGGACTATCTAGGTTACCTAGCTGGCACTTGAACTATCTACGTTACCTAGCGGGTACTTGGAGCATGTAGGTTACCTACCGGGCTGTTGGACTATCTAGGTTACCAAGCGGGCACTTGGACTATCTAGGTTAAGTAACGGGCACTTGGACTGTGTAGGTTCCCTAGCGGGCCCTTGGACTATGTAAGTTCCCTAGCGGGCACTTGGACTATGTGGGTTTCCTGGCGGGCATTTGGACTTTCTAGGTTACCTAACGGGCACTTGAACTATGTACGTTCCCTAGCGGGCACTTGGATTATGTAGGTTCCCTATGGGGCACTTGGACTATGTAGGTTAACTAGCGGGCATTTGGACTATGTAGGTTACCTAGCGGACACTTGGACTATGTAGGTTCCCTACCGGGCACTTGGAGAATGTAGGTTAACTAGGGGGCACTAGGAATATGTAGGTTACCTAGCGGGCCCTTGGACTATCTAGGTTACCTAGGGGGAACCTAGACTATGTAGGTTAACTAGTGGGCACTTGGACTATCTAGGTTACCTAGCAGGCACTTGGACTATGTACGTTCCCTAGCGGGCACTTGGATTATGTAGGTTCCCTATCGGGCACTTGGACTATGTAGAATAACTAGAGGGCATTTGGACTATGTAGGTTACCTAGCGGGCACTTGGACTATGTAGGTTCCCTAGCGGGCCCTCGGACTATGTAAGTTCCCTAGAGTGCACTTGGACTATGTGGTTTCCCTATCGGGCATTTGGACTATCTAGGTTACCTAACGGGCACTTGGACTATGTACGTTCCTTAGCGAGCACTTGGACTATCTACCTTACCTAGCGGGCACTTTGACTATGTACGTTACCTAGCGGGCACTCGGACTATGTACGTTTCCTATCGGGCACTTGGTCTATCTAGGTTAACTAGCCAGCACTTGGACTATCTAGGTTAACTAGCGGGCTTATGGACTATTAGGGCCCCTAGCGGGCATTTGGACTATATTGGTTACCTAGCGGGCAATTGGACTATGTAGGTTAACGAAAGGGCACTTGGACTATGTAGGTAACCTAGTGGTCACTTGAAATGTCTAGGTTACCTAGCGGGCACTTGGACTATGTAGGCTAACTAGCGGGCACTTGGACTATCTAGGTTAACTTGCGGGCTCTTGGAAGATGTAGGTTAACTAGCGGGCCCTTGGACTATGTAGGTTACCTAGTGGTCACTTGGACGATCTAGGTTAACTAGCGGGTACTTGGACTATGTAGGTTAACTAGCGGGCCCTTGGACTATGTAGATTACTAGCGGCACTTGGACTATCTACGTTAACTAGTGGGCCCTTGGACTATGTAGATTCCCTAGCGGGCACTTGGACTATGTATGTTCCAGAGCGGGCACTTGGACTATGTTGGTTCCCTAGCAGTCACTTGGACTATGTAGGTTCCAGAGCGGGCACTTATACTATCTAGGTTCCCTAGCGGGCACGTGTACTATGTAAGTTAATTAGCAGACAGTTGGACGATCTAGGTTCACTAGCGGGTACTTGGATTATGTAGGTTAACTAGCGGGCCCTTGAACTATGTAGATTAACTAGCGGGCACTTGGACTATGTAGGTTCCCTAGCGGGCACTTGGACTCTGTATTTCCCTACGGACACATGAACTATGTAAGTTAACTACCGGGCACTTGGACTATGTAGGTTAACTAGCGGGCCCTTGGACTATCTAGGTTACCTAGCGGGCACTTGGACTATGTAGGTTAACTACCGGGCACTTGCACTATCTAGGTTACCAAACGGGCATTTGGACTATGTAGGTAACCTAGCGGGACCTTGGAGAGTCTAGGTTACCTAGCGGGCACTTGGACTTCTAGGTTAGGTAACGGGCACTTGTACTATCTTTCTTAGCGGACACTTGGACGATCTAGGTTAACTAGAGGGCACGTGGACTATCTAGGTTAGGTAATGGGCACTTGGACTATCTAGGTTTCTTAGCGGGTACTTGGACTATGTAGGTTAACTAGTGGGCCCTTGACCTATGTAGAATAACTAGCAGCACTTGGACTATCTACGTTAACTAGAGGGCCCTTGGACTATGTAGATACCCTAGCGGGCATTTGGACTATATAGATAACCTAGTGGGCACTTTGACTTTGCAGGTTACCTAGCGGCACATGGACTATCTAGGTTACCTAGCTGGCACTTGAACTATCTAGGTTAACTAACAGGTTCTTGGAGTATGTAGGTTACCTAGCGGGCTGTTGGACTATCTAGGTTACCTAGCGGGCACTTGGACTATCTAGGTTAACTAACAGGCACGTGGACTATGTAGTTTCCCTAGCGGGCCCTTGGACTATGTAAGTTCCCTATCGGGCACTTGGACTAGGTAGGTTCCCTAGCGGGCACTTGGTCTATCTAGGTTAACTAGCGGGCACTTGGAGTATCTAGGTTAACTAGCGAGCACTTGGACTATCTAGGATAACTAGCGGGCACATGGACTATGAGGGTCCCTAGTGGGCATTTGGACTATAAAGGTTACCTAGCGGGCACTTAGACTATGTAGGTTAAAGAACAGGCACTTGGACTATGTAAGTAACCTAGTGGTTATTCAACTGTCTAGGTTACCTAGCGGGCACTTGGACTATGTAGGTTAACTAGCGGGCCCTTGGACTATGTAGGTTAACTAGCGTGCACTTGGACGATCTAGGTTAACTAGGGGGTACTTGGAATATGTAGGTTACCTAGCGGGCCCTTGGACTATGTAGGTTGGCTAGCGGGCCCTTGGACTATGTAGGTTAACTAGCGTGCACTTGGACGATCTAGGTTAACTAGCGTGTACTTGGACTATGTAGGTTAACTAGTGGGCCCTTGGACTATGTAGATTAACTAGCGGCACGTGGACTATCTACGTTAACTAGCGTGCCCTTGGACTATGTAGATTCCCTAGCGGGCACTTGTACTATGTATGTTCCAGAGCGGGCCCTTGGACTATCTAGGTTCCCTTGCGGGCACTTGGACTATGTACGTTAACTAGCGGACACTTGGACGATCTAGGTTAACTAGCTGGTACTTGGATTATGTAGGTTAACTAGCTGGCCCTTGGACTATGTAGATTTACTAGCAGCACTTGGATTATCTACGTTAACTAGCGGGCCCTTGGACTATGTAGATTCCCTAGCGGGCACTTGGACTACGTAGGTTCCCTAGCGGGCACTTGGACTAAGTATGTTCCCTAGCGGGCACTTGGACTATGTATATTCACTACGGACACTTGAACTATGTAAGTTAACTACCGGGCACTTGGACTATGTAGGTTAACTAGCAGGCCCTTGGACTATCTAGGTTACCTAGCAGGCACTTGGACTATGTAGGTTAACTAGCGGGCACTTGCACTCTCTATGTTACCTAGCGGGCACTTGGACTATGTACCTTCCTTAGTGGGCACTTGGACTATCTATGTTAACTAGCGGGTACTTGGACTATGTAGGTTAACTAGCGGCCCATGGACGATGTAGGTTAACTAGCGGGCCCTTGGACTATGTAGGTTAACTAGCGTGCACTTGGACGATCTAGGTTAACTAGCGTGTACTTGGACTATGTAGGTTAACTAGCGGGCCCTTGGACTATGTAGGTTAACTAGCGGGCCCTTGGACTATGTAGGTTAACTAGCGTGCACTTGGACGATCTAGGTTAACTAGCGGGTACTTGGACTATGTAGGTTAACTAGCGGGCCCTTTGACTATGTAGATTAACTAGCGGCACTTGGACTATCTACGTTAACTAGCGGGCCCTTGGACTATGTAGATTCCCTAGCGGGCACTTGGACTATGTATGTTCCCTAGCGGGCACTTGGACTATGTATGTTCACTACGGACACTTGAACTATGTAAGTTAACTACCGGGCACTTGGACTATGTACCTTCCCTAGCGGGCACTTGGACTGTCTATGTTAACTAGCGGGCACTTGGACTATGTAGGTTAACTAGCGGGCCCTTGGACGATGTAGGTTAACTAGCGGGCCCTTGGACTATGTAGGTTAACTAGCGTGCACTTGGACGATCTAGGTTAACTAGCGTGTACTTGGACTATGTAGGTTAACTAGCGGGCCCTTGGACTATGTAGGTTAACTAGCGGGCCCTTGGACTATGTAGGTTAACTAGCGTGCACTTGGACGATCTAGGTTAACTAGCGGGAACTTGGATTTTGTAGGTTAACTAGCGGGCCCTTTGACTATGGAGATTTACTAGCGGCACTTGGACTATCTACGTTAACTAGCGGGCCCTTGGCTATGTAGATTCCATAGCGGGCACTTGGACTATGTATGTTCCAGAGCGGGCACTTGGACTATGTAGGTTCCCTAGCAGGCACTTGGACCATGTAGGTTCCAGAGCGGGCACTTGGACTATCTCGGCTCCCTTGCGGGCACTTGGACTATGTAGGTTAACTAGCGGACACTTGGACGATCTAGGTTAACCAGCGAGTACTTGGATTATGTAGGTTAACTAGCGGGCCCTTGGACTATGTAGATTTACTAGCAGCACTTGGACTATCTACGTTAACTAGTGGGACCTTGGACTATGTAGAATCCCTAGCGGGCACTTGGACTACGTCGGTTCCCTAGCGGGCACTTGGACTATGTATGTTCCCTCGCTGGCACTTGGACTATGTATGTTCCCTACGGACACTTGAACTATGTAAGTTAACTACTGGCACTTGGACTATGTAGGTTAACTAGCAGGCCCTTGGACTATGTAGGTTAACTAGCGGGCACTTTCACTCTCTAGGTTACCTAGCGGGCACTTGGACTATGTACCTTCCCTAGCGGGCACTTGGACTATCTATGTTAACTAGCGGGCACTTGGACTATGTATGTTCCCTACGGACACTTGAACTATGTAAGTTAACTACTGGCACTTGGACTATGTAGGTTAACTAGCAGGCCCTTGGACTATGTAGGTTAACTAGCGGGCACTTTCACGCTCTAGGTTACCTAGCGGGCACTTGGACTATGTACCTTCCCTAGCGGGCACTTGGACTATCTATGTTAACTAGCGGGCACTTGGACTATGTAGTTTACCTAGCAGACACTTGCACTATGTAGGTTACCTAGCGGGCACTTGGACTATGTAGGTTAACTAGAGGACACTTGGACAATCTAGGTTAACTAGTGGGCCCTTGGACTATGTAGGTTAACTAGCCAGTACTTGTACGATCTAGGTTAACTAGCGGGCACTTGAACGATCTAGGTTAACTAAGGGGCACTTGGACTATCAAAGTTAACAAGCGAGTCCTTGGACTATGTAGGTTAACTAGCTGGCCCTTGGACTATCTAGGTTACCTAGATAGCACTTGGACTATATAGGTCCCCTAGCGGGCACTTGGACTGTCTAGGTTACATAGCGGTCACTTGGACTGTCTAGGTTACATAGCGGGCTATTGGACTATCTAGGTTACCTAGCGGGAACTTGGACTATCTAGGTTGCCTAGCAGGCACTTGGATTATGAAGGATCCCTAGCGGGCACTTGGACTATCTAGGTTACCAAGCGGGCACTTGGACTATGTAGGGTCCCTAGTGGGCACTTGGACTATCTAGGTTAACTAGCGGGCCCATGGATTATGTAGGTTTACTAGCAGGCACTTGGACTATCTAGGTTAACTAGCGGGCACTTGGACTATGTAGTTTCCCTAGCAGGCATTTGGACTATCTAGGTTAACTAACGGGCACTTGGACTATGTAGGTTGCCTAGCGGGCACTTGGACTATGTAGGTTCCCTAGCGGGCACTTGGATTATGTAGGTTCCCTATCGGGCACTTGGACTATGAAGGTTAACTAGCGGGCACTTGGACTATATATGTTCCCTAGCGGGCACTTGGACTATGTAGGTTGCCTAGCAGTCAATTGGACTATGTAGGTTCCCTAGCGGGCACTTGGATTATGTAGGTTCCCTATCGGGCTCTTGGACTATGTAGGTTACTTAGCCGCCACGTGGACTATCTAGGTTAGCTAAGAGGCACTTGGACTATTGAGGTTCCCTAGCGGGCACTTGTACTATCTAGGATACCTAGCTTTCCCTTGGACTATGTAGGTCAACTAGCGGGCCCTTGGACAATCTAGGTTAGCTAACGGGCACTTAGATCATGTAGGTTAACTAGCGGGCACTTGGAATATGTAGGTTAACTAGCGGGCCCATGGACTATGTAGGTTAACTAGAGGACACTTGGACAATCTAGGTTAACTAGCGGGCACTTGGACAATCTAGGTTTACTAGCGGGCACTTGGACTATGTACGTTCCCTAGCCGGACCTTGGACTATCTATGTTAACTAGCGGGCACTTGGAATATGTAGGTTAACTAGCGGACACTTGCACTATGTAGGTTACCTAGCAGGCACTTGGACTATCTACGTTAAATAGCGGGCACTTGGACTATCTAGGTTAACTCGCGTGCAATTGGACTATGTAGGTACCTTAGCGGGCACTTGGACTATCTAGGTTGCCTAGCGGGCACTTGGACTATGTAGGTTAACTAGCGTGCCCTTGGACTATCTAGGATACGTAGCGTGAACTTGGTATATAGGTTAACTAGCGGGCACTTGGACTATGTAGGTTAACTAGAGGACACTTGGACTATCTAGGTTAACTAATGGGCCCTTGGACTATGTAGGTTAACTAGCGGGCACTTGGACAATCTAGGTTAACTAGCGCGCACTTGGACGATCTATTTTAGCTAGCGGGCACTTGGACTATCCAAGTTAACAAGTTAGCCCTTGGACTATGTAGGTTAAGTAGCGGGCCCTTGGACTATCTAGGTTACCTAGCGGGCACTTGGAATATATAGGTTACCTAGAGGGCACTTGGACTATGTAGGTTAATTAGCCGCCACTTGGATTATCTAGGTTAGCTAACAGGGACTTGGACTATTGAGGTTCCCTAGCGGGCACTTGTACTATGTACGATCCCTAGCCGGCACTTGGACTATCTATGTTAACTAGCGGGCACTTGGAATATGTAGGTTAACTAGCGGACACTTGCACTATGTAGGTTACCTAGCAGGCACTTGGACTATCTAGGTTAAATAGCGGGCACTTGTATTATCTAGGTTAACTCGCATGTACTTGGACTATGTAGGTTCCTTAGCGGGCACTTGGACTATCTAGGTTGCCTAGCTGGCACTTGGACTATGTAGGTTAACTAGCATGCACTTGGACTATCTAGGATACGTAGCGGGCACTTGGTATATAGGTTAACTAGCGGGCACTTGGACTATGTAGTTTAACTAGAGGACACTTGGACTATCTAGGTTAACTAGTGGGCCCTTGGACTATGTAGGTTAACTAGCGGGCACTTTGACAATCTAGGTTAACTAGCGGGCACTTGGACGATCTAGGTTAACTAGCGGGCACTTGGACTATCAAAGTTAACAAGTTAGCCCTTGTACTATGTAGGTTAACTAGCGGGCCCTTGGACTATCTAGGTTACCTAGCGGGCACTTGGAATATATAGGTTACCTAGAGGGCACTTGGACTATGTAGGTTACTTAGCCGCCACTTGGACTATCTAGGTTAGCTAACAGGGACTTGGACTATTGAGGTTCCCTAGCGGGCACTTGTATTATCTAGGATACGTAGCTGGCCCTTGGACTATGTAGGTCAACTAGCGGGCCCTTGGACTATCTAGGTTAGCTAACGGGCACTTAGATTATGTAGGTTAACTAGCTGGAACTTGGAATATGTAGGTTAACTAGCAGGCCCATGGACTACGTAGGTTTACTTGCGGGCCCTTGTACTATCTAGGTTCCTTAAAGGGCACTTGGACTATCTAGGTTACCGAAAAGGCACTTGGACTATCTAGGTTACCTAGCGGGTACTTGAACTATCTAGGTTAACTAGCCGGCACTTGGACTATGTACGTTCCCTAGCCGGCACTTGGACTATGTACGTTCCCTAGCCGGCACTTGGACTATCTATGTTAACTAGCGGGCACTTGGAATATGTAGGTTAACTAGCGGGCCCATGGACTATGTAGGTTTACTTGCGGGCCCTTGGACTATCTAGGTTCCCTAAAGGGCACTTGGACTATCTAGGTTACCGAAAAGGCACTTGGACTATCTAGGTTACCTAGCGGGTACTTGAACTATCTAGGTTAACTAGGGGACACTTGAACTATGTAGGTTACCTAGCAGTCACTTGGACTATCTAGGTTAAATAGCGGGCACTTGGACTATCTAGGTTAAGTAGCGTGCACTTGGACTATGTAGGTTCCTTAGTGGGCACTTGGACTATCTAGGTTGCCTAGCGGGCACTTGTACTATGTAGGTGAACTAGCGTGCCCTTGGACTATCTAGGTTATGTAGCGGGCACTTGGTATATAGGTTAACTAGCGGGCACTTGGACTATATAGGCTAACTAGCGGACACTTGCACGATCTAGGTTAACTAGCTGGCACATAGATTATGTAGGTTAAATAGCGGGCACTTGGAATATGTAGGTTAACTAGCGGACACTTGCACTATGTAGGATAACTAGCAGGCCCATGGACTATGTAGGTTTACTAGCGGGCCCTTGGACTACCTAGGTTCCCTAAAGGGCACTTGGACTATCTAGGTTACCAAACGGGCACTTGGACTATCTAGGTTACGTAGCGGGCACTTGGACTATGTAGGCTAACTGGGAAGCCCTTGGACGATCTAGGTTACCTAGCGGGTAATTGAACTATCTAGGTTACCTAGCGGGCACTTGGATTATGTACGTTCCCTAGCGGGCACTTGGACTATCTATGTTAACTAGCGGGCACTTGGAATATGTAGGTTAACTAGTGGACACTTGCACTATGTAGGTTACCTAGCAGGCACTTGGACTATCTAGGTTAACTAGCGTGCACTTGGACTATTTAGGTTCCTTAGCGGGCACTTGGTCTATCTAGGTTGCCTAGCGGGCACTTGGAAAATGTAGGTTAACTAGCGGGCCCTTGGACTATCTAGGTTCCCTAAAGGGCACTTGGACTATCTAGGTTACCGAACGGGCACTTGGACTATCTAGGTTACCTAGCGGGCACTTGGTATATAGGTTAATTAGCGGGCACTTGGACTATGTAGGTTAACTAGAGGACACCTGGACTATCTAGGTTAACTAGTGGGCCCTTGGACTATGTAAGTTAACTAGCGGGCACTTGGACAATCTAGGTTAACTAGCGGGCACTTGGACTATCAAATTTAACAAGTGAGCCCTTGGACTATGTAGGTTAACTAGCGGGCCCTTGGACTATCTAGGTTACCTAGCGGGCACTTGGACTATATAGGTTACCTAGAGGGCACTTTGAATATGCAGGTAACCTAGCGGGCACTTGGACTGTCTAGGTTACCTAGCGGGCACTTGGACTTCTAGGTTAACGAACGGGCACTTGGACTATGTAGGTTGCTTAGCGGGCACTTGGACTATCTAGGTTAGGTAACAGTCACTTTGTGTATCTAGGTTACCTAGCCGGAACATGGACAATGTAAGTTACCTAGCGGGCACTTGGACTATCTAGGTTCCCTAACGGGCACTTTGATTATCTAGGTTACATAGCGGGCACTTGGACTATGTAGGTTAGCTAGCGAGCACTTGGACTCTAGGTTATCTAGCGGACACTTGGACTATCTAGGTTACCTAGTGGGCCCTTGGACAATGTAGGTTTCCTAGCGGGCACTTGGACTATCTAGGTTAACGAACGGGCACTTGGACTATGTAGTTAACCTAGTGGGCACTTGGACAGTAGGTTACTTAGCGGGCACTAGGACTGTCTAGGTTAACGAACGCGCACTTGGTCTATGTAGGTTACCTAGGGGGCACTTGGACTATGTAGGATCCCTATTGGACATTTGGACTACTTAGGTTACCTAGGGGGCACTTGGACTATCTAGGTTAACTAGCGGGCACTTGGACGATCTAGGTTAACTAGAGGGCACTTGGACTATCTAGGTTAACTAGCAGGCACTTGGACTATGTAGTTTCCCTAGCGGGCACTTGGTTGATCACTGTTAACTAGCGGGCACTTGGACTATCTAGGTTAGCTAACGGGCACTTGGACTAAGTATGTCCCCTAGTGGGCACTTGGACACTCTAGGTTAACTAACGGGCAATAGGACTATCTAGATTAACCTGCGGGCACTTGGACTATCTAGGTTACCTAGCTGGCACTTGGACTATGAAGGTTACCTAGCGGGCACTTGGATTATCTAGGTTACCCAACGGGCACTTGGACTATATAGGTCAACTAGCGGGTCCTTGGAACATCTAGGTTAGCTAACTGCCACTTGAACTATGTAGGTTAACTAGCGGACACTTGCACGATCTAGGCTAACTAGCGGGCTCTTGCACTATGTAGGTTAACTAGCGGGCCATTGACACTGTTGGTTAACTAGCGGGCACTTGGACGATCTAGGTTAACTAGCGGGCACTTGGACTATATAGGTTAACTAGCGGGCACATGGATTATCTAGGTTACAGAGCGGGCACTTGGACTATGTAGGTTCCCTAGGGGTCATTTGGACTATATAGATAACCTAGCGGGCCCTTAGAATTTGTAGGTTACCTAGCGGGCCCTTGGACTATGTAGGTTAACTAGCGGGCCCTTAGAATTTGTAGGTTACCTAGCGGGCCCTTGGACTATGTAGGTTAACTAGCGGGCCCTTGGATTATGTAGGTTACCTAGCGGGCACTTAGACGATCTAGGTTAACTAGCGGGTACATGGACTATCTATGTTAACTACCGGGCACTTGGACTATGTAGGTTAACTAGCGGACACTTGCACTATGTAGGTTACCTAGCAGGCACTTGTACTATCTAGGTTACCTAGCTGGCACTTTGATTATGTAGGTTAAATAGCGGGCACTTGGAATATGTAGGTTAACTAGCGGGCACTTGCACTCTCTAGGTTACCTAGCGGGCACTTGGAATATGTACCTTCCCTAGCGGGCACTTGGACTATCTATATTAACTAGCGGGCACTTGGACTATGTAGTTTACCTAGCAGACACTTGCACTATGTAGGTTACCTAGCAGGCACTTGGACTATGTAGTTTAACTAGAGGATACTTGGACAATCTAGGTTAGCTAGTGGACCCTTGGACTATGTAGGTTAACTAGCCAGTACTTGGACGATCTAGGTTAACTAGCGGGCACTTGAACGATCTAGGTTAACTAAGGGGCACTTGCACTATCAAAGTTAACAAGCGAGCCCTTGGACTATGTAGGTTAACTAGTGGGCCCTTGGACTATCTAGGTTACCTAGATAGCACTTGGACTATATCGGTTCCCTAGCGGGCACTTGGACTATCTATGTTAACGAACGGGCACTTGGACTATGCAGGTAACCTAGCGGGCACTTGTACTGTCTAGGTTACATAGCGGGCACTTGGAGTGTCTAGGTTACATAGCGGGCTCTTGGACTTCTAGGTTAACGAACAGGCACTTGGACTCTGTAGGTTGCCTAGCGGGCACTTGGATTATCTAGGTTAGGTAACGGGCACTTGGACTATCTAGGTTACCTAGTGGGCACTTGGATTATCTAGGTTGCGTAGCAGGCACTTGGACTATGTACGTCCCCTAGTGGGCACTTGGACTATCTAGGTTAACAGACGGGCACTAGGACTATCTAGGTTAACTAGCGGGCACTTGGACTCTCTAGGTTACCTAGCAGGCAGTTGGATTATGAAGGATCCCTAGCGGGCACTTGGACTATGTAGGTTAATTAGCGGACACTTGCACGATCTAGGTTAACTAGGGGGTCCTTGCACTATGTAGGTTAACTAGCGGGCCCATGGATTATGTAGGCTTGCTAGCAGGCACTTGGACTATCTAGGTTAACTAGCGGGCACTTGGACTATGTAGTTTCCCTACCTTTCATTTGGACTATTTAGGTTACCAAGCGGGCACTTAGACTATGTAGGTTACCTAGCGAGCACTTGGACTATCTGGGTTAACTAGCAGGCACTTTGACTATCTAGGTTAACTAACGGGCACTTGGATTATGTAGGTTGTCTAGCAGGCACTTGGACTATGTAGGTTCCCTAGCGGGCACTTGGATTATGTAGGTTCCCTATCGGGCACATGGACTATGTAGGTTACCTAGCCGCCACGTGGACTATCTAGGTTAGCTAACAGGCACTTGGACTATTGAGGTTCCCTAGCGGGCACTTGTACTATCTAGGATACTGAGCTGGCCCTTGGACTATGTAGGTCAACTAGCGGGCCCTTGGACTATCTAGGTTAGCTAACGGGCACTTAGATTATGTAGGTTAACTAGCGGGCACTTGGAATATGTAGGTTAACTAGCAGGCCCATGGAGTATGTAGGTTAACTTGCGGGCCCTTAGACTATCTAGGTTCCCTAAAGGGCACTTGGACTATCTAGGTTACCGAAAAGGCACTTGGACTATCTAGGTTACCTAGCGGGCACTTGGACTATGTAGGCTAAGTAGGGGGCCCTCGGACTATCTAGGTTACCTAGCGGGTACTTGAACTATCTAGGTTAACTAGCGGGCACTTGGACTATGTACGATCCCTAGCCGGCACTTGGACTATCTATGTTAACTAGCGGGCACTTGGAATATGTAGGTTAACTAGCGGACACTTGCACTATGTAGGTTAACTAGCAGGCACTTGGACTATCTAGGTTAAATAGCGGGCACTTGGACTATCTAGGTTAACTCCCGTGCACTTGGACTATGTAGGTTCCTTAGCGGGCACTTGGACTATCTAGGTTGCCTAGCTGGCACTTGGACTATGTAGGTTAACTAGCATGCCCTTGGACTATCTATGATACGTAGCGGGCACTTGGTATATAGGTTAACTAGTGGGCACTTGGACTGTGTAGGTTAACTAGAGGACACTTGGACTATCTAGGTTAACTAGTGGGCCCTTGGACTATGTAGGTCAACTAGCGGGCACTTGGACAATCTAGGTTAACTAGCGGGCACTTGGACGATCTAGGTTAACTAGCGGGCACTTGGACTATCAAAGTTAACAAGTTAGCCCTTGGACTATGTAGGTTAACTAGCGGGCCCTTGGACTATCTAGGTTACCTAGCGGGCACTTGGAATATATAGGTTACCTAGGGGGCACTTGGACTATGTAGGTTACTTAGCCGCCACTTGGACTATCTAGGTTAGCTAACAGGGACTTGGACTATTGAGGTTCCCTAGCGGGCACTTGTACTATGTACTATCCCTAGCCGGCACTTGGACTATCTATGTTAACTAGCGGGCACTTGGAATATGTAGGTTAACTAGCGGACACTTGCACTATGTAGGTTACCTAGCAGGCACTTGGACTATCTAGGTTAAATAGCGGGCACTTGGACTATCTAGGTTAACTCGCGTGCACTTGGACTATTTAGGTTCCTTAGCGGGCACTTGGACTATCTAGGTTGCCTAGCGGGCACTTGGACTATGTAGGTTAACTAGCGGGCCCTTGGACTATCTAGGTTCCCTAAAGGACACTTGGACTATCTAGGTTACCGAACGGGCACTTGGACTATCTAGGATACCTAGCGGGCACTTGGTATATAGGTTAAGTAGCGGGCACTTGGACTATGTAGGTTAACTAGAGGACACTTGGACTATCTAGGTTAACTAGTGGGCCCTTGGACTATGTAGGTTAACTAGCGGGCACGTGGACAATCTAGGTTAACTAGCGGGCACTTGGACGATCTAGGTTAACTAGCGGGCACTTGGACTATCAAATTTAACAAGCGAGCCCTTGGACTATGTAGGTAAACTAGCGGGCCCTTGGACTATCTAGGTTACCTAGCGGGCACTTGGACTATATAGGTTACCTAGAGGGCACTTGGACTATGTAGGTTACCTAGTGGGCACTTGGACTATCTAGGTTAACGAATGGGCACTTGGAATATGCAGGTAACCTAGCGGGCACTTGGACTGTCTAGGTTACCTAGCAGGCACTTGGACTTCTAGGTTAACGAACGGGTACTTGGACTATGTAGCTTGCTTAGCGGGCACTTGGACTATCTAGGTTAGGTAACGGTCACTTTGAGTATCTAGGTTACCTAGCCGGAACATGGACAATGTAAGTTACCTACCGGGCACTTGGACTATCTAGGTTCCCTAACGGGCACTTTGATTATCTAGGTTACATAGCGGGCACTTGGACTACGTAGGTTAGCTAGCGAGCACTTGGACTCTAGGTTATCGAGCGGAGACTTGGACTATCTAGGTTACCTAGTGGGCCTTGGACTATGTAGGTTTCCTAGCGGGCACTTGGACTATCTTGGTTAACGAACGGGCACTTGGAATATGTAGGTAACCTAGCGGGCACTAGGACAGTCTAGGTTACCTAGCGGGCACTAGGACTCTCTAGGTTAACGAACGCACACTTGGACTATGTAGGTTACCTAGGGGGCACTTGGACTATGTAGGATCCCTATTGGACATTTGGACTACTTAGGTTACCTAGCGGGCACTTGGACTATCTAGGTTAACTAGCGGGCACTTGGACGATCTAGGTTAACTAGAGGGCACTTGGACTATCTAGGTTAACTAGCGTGTACTTGCAGTATCTTGGTTAACTAGCGGGCACTTGGATGATCACTGTTAACTAGCGGGCACTTGGACTATCTAGGTTAGCTAATGGGCACTTAGATTAAGTACGTCCCCTAGTGGGCACTTGGACACTCTAGGTTAACTAACGGGCAATAGGACTATCTAGATTAACCTGCGGGCACTTGGACTATCTAGGTTACCTTGCTGGCACTTGGACTATGAAGGTTACCTAGCGGGCATTTGGATTATCTAGGTTACCCAATGGGCACTTGGACTATATAGGTCAACTAGCGGGTCCTTGGAATATCTAGGTTAGCTAAATGGCACTTGGACTACGTAGGTTAACTAGCGGACACTTGCACGATCTAGGCTAACTAGCGGGCTCTTGCACTATGTAGGTTAACTAGCGGGCCATTGACACTGTTGATTAACTAGCGGGCACTTGGACGATCTAGGTTAACTAGCGGGCACTTGGACTATATAGGTTAACTAGCGGGCACATGGATTATCTAGGTTACAGAGCGGGCATTTGGACTATGTAGGTTCCCTAGGGGTCATTTGGACTATATAGATAACCTAGCGGGCCCTTAAAATTTGTAGGTTACCTAGCGGGCCCTTGGACTATGTAGGTTAACTAGCGGGCCCTTGGATTATGTACGTTACCTAGCGGGCACTTAGACGATCTAGGTTAACTAGCGGGTACTTGGACTATGTAGGTTAACTAGCGGGCCCATGGACTATGTAGATTCCCTAGCGGGCATTTGGACTATATAGATAATCTAGCGTGCACTTAGACTTTGGAGGTTACCTAGCGGGCACTTGGACTATCTAGGTTACCTAGCTGGCACATGAACTATCTACGTTACCTAGCGGGTTCTTGGAGTATATAGGGTACCTAGCGGACTGTTGGACTATCTCGGTTGCCAAGCGGGCACTTGGACTGCCTAGGTTAACTAACGGGCACTTGGACTATGTAGGTTCCCTAGGGGGGCCTTGGACTATGTAAATTCCCTATCGGGCACTTGGACTATGAGGGTTTCCTGGCGGGAATTTGGACTATCTAGGTTACCTAACGGGCACTTGGACTATGTAGGTTCTCTAGCGGGCACTTGGATTATGTAGGTTCCCTATCGGGCACTTGGACTATGTAGGTTACCTAGCGGTCACTTGGACTATATAGGTTCCCTATCGGGCACTTGGAGAATGTAGGTTAACTAGGGGGCACTAGGACTATGTAGGTTTCCTAGCGGGCCCTTGTACTACCTAGGTTACCTAGCGGGCATTTGGACTATGTAGGCTCCCTAGCGGTCATTTGGACTATATAGATTACCTAGCGGGCACTTAGATATTGTAGGTTACCTAGCGGGTACTTGGACTATCTAGGTTTCCTAGCTGGCACTTGAACTATCTACGTTACCTAGTGGGTACTTGGAATATGTAGGTTACCTACCGGGCTGTTGGACTATCTAGGTTACCTATCGGGCACTGGGACTATGTAGGTTAACTAGTGGGCACTTGGACTATCTAGGTTAACTAACGGGCACTTGGACTATGTAGGTTCCCTAGCGGGCCCTTGGACTATGTAAGTTCTCTAGCGGGCACTTGGACTATGTGGGTTCCCTAGCGGGCATTAGGACTATCTAGGTTACCTAACGGGCACTTGGACTATGTAGGTTCCCTAGCGGGCACTTGGATTATGTAGGTTCCCTATCGGGCATTTGGACTATATAGGTTACATAGCGGGCCCTTGGACTATCTAGGTTACCTAGGGGGAACCTGGACAATGTAGGTTAACTAGTGGGCACTTGGACTATCTAGGTTACCTAGCAGGCACTTGGAGTATGTAGGTTAACTAGCGGGCACTTGGACTATCTAGGTTAGCTAGCGGGCACTTGGACTATCTAGGTTAACTAGCGAGCACTTGGACTATCTAGGTTAACTAGCGGGCATGTGGACTATTAGGGCCCCTAGCGGGCATTTGGACTATATTGGTTACCTAGCGGGCACTTGGAATATGTCGGTTAACGAACGGGCACTTGGACAATGTAGGTAACCTAGTGGTCACTTGAACTGTCTAGGTTACCTAGCGGGCACTTGGACTATGTACGTTAACTAGCGGGCACTTGGACTATCTAGGTTAACTAGCGGGCCCTAGGACGATGTAGGTTAACTAGCGAGCCCTTGGACTATGTAGGTTAACTAGCGGGCCCTTGGACTATGTAGATTAACTAGCGGCACTTGGACTATTTACGTTAACTAGCGGGCACTTGGACTATGTATGTTCCAGCGCGGGCACTTGGATTATGTAGGTTCCCTAGCAGGGTCTTGGACTATGTAGGTTCCAGAGCGGGCACTTAGAATAACTAGATTCCCTAGCGGGCATTTGTACTATGTAGGTTAACTAGCGGAAACTTGGACGATCTAGGTTAACTATCGGGTACTTGGACTATGTAGGTTAACTAGCGGGCCCTTGAACTATGTAGATTAACTAGCGGAACTTGGACTATCTACATTAACTAGCGGTCCCTTGGACTATGTCGATTCCCTAGCGGGCACTTGGACTATGTAGGTTCCCTACCGGGCACTTGGACTATGTATGTTCCCTCTGGACACTTGAACTATGTAAGTTAACTACTGGGAACTTGGACTATGTAGGTTAACTAGCGGTCCCTTGGACTATGTAGGTTACCTAGCGGGCACTTGGACTATGTAGGTAACCTAGCGGGCACATGGACTATGTATGTTGCATAGCGGGCACTTGGACTTCTAGGTTAACGAACGGGCACTTGGACTATGTATGTTGCATAGCGGGCAATTGGACTATCTAGGTTAGGTAACGGGCACTTGGACTATCTAGGTTACCTAGCGGGAACTTGGACTATGTAGGTTACCTAGCGGGCACTTGGATTATCTAGGTTACTTAACGGGCACTTGGATGTCTAGGTTTCTTAGCGGGCACTTGGACGATCTAGGTTAACTAGAGGGCACTTGGACTATCTAGGTTAACTAGCATGCACTTGGACTATCTAGGTTAACTAGCGGGCACTTGGATGATCAATGTTAACTAGCGGACACTTGGACTATCTAGGTTAGCTAACGGGCACTTGGACTAAGTACGTCCCCTAGTGGGCACATGGACACTCTAGGTTAACTAACGGGCACTAGGACTATCTAGGTTAACTAGTGGGCACTTGGACGATCTAGGTTTACTAGCGGGCACTTGGACTATCAAAGTTAACAAGTGAGCCCTCGGACTATGTAGGTTAACTAACGGGCCCTTGGACTATCTAGGTTACCTAGCGGGCATTTGGACTATGTAGGTTACCTAGTGGGCACTTGGACTATCTAGATTAACGAACGGGCACTTGGAATATGCAGGTAACCTAGCGGGCACTTGGACTGTCTAGGTTACCTAGCGGGAACTTGAACTTCTAGGTTAACGAACGGGCACTTGGACTATGTAGGTTGCTTAGCGGGCACTTGGACTATCTAGGTTAGGTAACGGGCACTTTGAGTATCTAGGTTACCTAGCCGGAACTTGGACAATGTAAGTTACCTAGCGGTCACTTGGACTATCTAGGTTACCTAACGGGCACTTTGACTATCTAGGTTGCATAGCGGGCACTTGGATTATGTAGGTTAACTAGCGAGCACTTGGACTCTAGGTTACCTAGCGGGCACTTGGACTATCTAGGTTACCTAGCGGGCCCTTGGCCTATGTAGGTTTCCTAGCGGGCACTTGGACTATCTAGGTTACCTAGCGGGCCCTTGGCCTATGTAGGTTAACTAGCGTGCACTTGGACTATCTCGGTTAACTAGCGGGCACTTGGATGATCAATGTTAACTAGCGGGCACTTGGACTATCTAGGTTAACTAACAGGCACTTGGACTAAGTACGTCCCCTAGTGGGCACTTGGACACTCTAGGTTAACTAACGGGCACTAGGACGATCTAGGTTAACTAGCGGGCACTTGGACTATCTAGGTTACCTAGCTGGCACTAGGACTATGAAGGTTCGATAGCGGGCACTAGGATTATCTAGGTTACCTAGCGGGCACTTGGACTATGTAGGTCAACTAGCGGGCACATGGATTATGTAGGTTCCCTATTGGGCACTTGGACTATGTAGGTTAATTAGAGGGCTTTTGGACTATGTAGGTTACCTAGCGGGCACTTGGACTATGTAGGTTCCCTATCGGGCACTTGGAAAATGTAAGTTAACTAGGGGGCACTAGGACTATGTAGGGTACCTAGCGGGCCCTTAGACTATCTAGGTTACCTAGCGGGCATTTGGACTATGAAGGCTCCCTAGCGGTCATTTGGACTATATAAATTACTTAGCGGGCACTTAGACTTTGTAGGTTACCTAGCGGGCACTTGGACTATCTAGGTTTACTAGCGGGCACTTGGACTATCAAAGTTAACAAGTGAGCCCTCGGACTATGTAGGTTAACTAACGGGCCCTTGGACTATCTAGGTTACCTAGCGGGCATTTGGACTATGTAGGTTACCTAGTGGGCACTTGGACTATCTAGATTAACGAACGGGCACTTGGAATATGCAGGTAACCTAGCGGGCACTTGGACTGTCTAGGTTACCTAGCGGGAACTTGAACTTCTAGGTTAACGAACGGGCACTTGGACTATGTAGGTTGCTTAGCGGGCACTTGGACTATCTAGGTTAGGTAACGGGCACTTTGAGTATCTAGGTTACCTAGCCGGAACTTGGACAATGTAAGTTACCTAGCGGTCACTTGGACTATCTAGGTTACCTAACGGGCACTTTGACTATCTAGGTTGCATAGCGGGCACTTGGATTATGTAGGTTAACTAGCGAGCACTTGGACTCTAGGTTACCTAGCGGGCACTTGGACTATCTAGGTTACCTAGCGGGCCCTTGGCCTATGTAGGTTTCCTAGCGGGCACTTGGACTATCTAGGTTACCTAGCGGGCCCTTGGCCTATGTAGGTTAACTAGCGTGCACTTGGACTATCTCGGTTAACTAGCGGGCACTTGGATGATCAATGTTAACTAGCGGGCACTTGGACTATCTAGGTTAACTAACAGGCACTTGGACTAAGTACGTCCCCTAGTGGGCACTTGGACACTCTAGGTTAACTAACGGGCACTAGGACGATCTAGGTTAACTAGCGGGCACTTGGACTATCTAGGTTACCTAGCTGGCACTAGGACTATGAAGGTTCGATAGCGGGCACTAGGATTATCTAGGTTACCTAGCGGGCACTTGGACTATGTAGGTCAACTAGCGGGCACATGGATTATGTAGGTTCCCTATTGGGCACTTGGACTATGTAGGTTAATTAGAGGGCTTTTGGACTATGTAGGTTACCTAGCGGGCACTTGGACTATGTAGGTTCCCTATCGGTCACTTGGAAAATGTAAGTTAACTAGGGGGCACTAGGACTATGTAGGGTACCTAGCGGGCCCTTAGACTATCTAGGTTACCTAGCGGGCATTTGGACTATGAAGGCTCCCTAGCGGTCATTTGGACTATATAAATTACTTAGCGGGCACTTAGACTTTGTAGGTTACCTAGCGGGCACTTGGACTATCTAGGTTACCTAGCAGGCACTTGAACTATCTACGTTACCTAGCGGGTACTTGGAGTATGTAGGTTACCTACCGGGCTGTTGGACTATCTAGGTTACCTAGCGGGCACTTGGACTATCTAGGTTAACTTACGGGCACTTGGACTATGTAGGTTCCCTAGCGGGTACTTGGATTATGTAGGTTCCCTATCGGGCACTTGGACTATGTAGGTTAAGTAGCGGGCACTTGGACTATGTAGGTCAACTAGCGGGCACTTGGATTATGTAAGTTCCCTATCGGGAACTTGGACTATGTAAGTTCCCTAGCCAGCACTTGGACTATGTGGGTTCCCTAACGGGCATTTGGACTATCTAGGTTACCTAACGGGCACTTGGACTATGTAGGTTCCCTAGCGGGCACTTGGACTATGTAGGTTAACTAGCGGGCATTTGGACCATGTAGGTTACCTAGCGGGCACTTGGACTATGTAAGTTCCCTATCGGGCACTTGGAGAATGTAGTTTAACTAGGGGGCACTAGGACAATGTAGGTTACCGAGCGGGCCCTTGGACTATCTAGGTTAACTAGGGGGAACCTGGACTATGTAGGCTAACTAGTGGGCACTTGGACTATCTAGGTTACCTAGCTGGCACTTGGACTATGTATGTTCCCTAGCAGGCCCTTGGACTATCTAGGTTACCTAGCGGGCACTTGGACTATGTACGTTACCTAGCGGGCACTTGGACTACGTATGTTTCCTAGTGGGTACTTGGACAAGATAGGTTCCCTAGCGGGCACTTGGTCTATCTAGGTTAACTAGCGGGCACTTGGACTATCTAGGTTAACTAGCGAGCACTTAGACTATCTAGGTTACCTAGAGGGCACTTGGACTATGTAGGTTAAAGAACGGGCACTTAGACTCTGTAGGTTCCCTAGCAGTCACTTGGACTATGTAGGTTCCAGAGCGGGCACTTGGACTATCTAGGTTCCCTAGCGGGCACTTGTATTATGTAGGTTAATTAGCGGACACTTGGACGATCTAGGTTAACTAGCGGGTACTTGGATTATGTAGGTTAACTAGCGGGCCCTTGGACTATCTACATTAACTAGCGGGCCCTTGGAATATGTAGATTGCCTAGCGGGCACTTGGAATATGTAGGTTCCCTAGCGGGCACTTGGACTCTGTATGTTCCCTACGGACACTTGAACTATGTAAGTTAACTACCGGGCACTTGGACGATCTAGGTTAACTAGCGGGCACTTGGACGATCTAGGTTAACTAGCGGGCACTTGGACTATCAAAGTTAACAAGTGAGCCCTTGGACTATGTAGGTTAACCAGCGGGCACTTGGACTATATAGGTTACCTAGCGGGCACTTGGACTATGTAGGTTACCTAGTGGGCACTTCGACTATCTAGGTTAACGAACGGGCACTTGGAATATGCAGGTAACCTAGCGGGCACTTGGACTGTCTAGGTTACCTAGCGGGCACTTGAACTTCTAGGTTAACGAACGGGCACTTGGACTATGTAGGTTGCTTAGCGGGTACTTGGACTATTTAGGTTAGGTAACGGGCACTTTGAGTATCTAGGTCACCTGGCCGGAACTTGGACAATGTAAGTTACCTAGCGGGCACTTGGACTATCTAGGTTACCTAACGGGCACTTTGACTATCTAGGTTGCATAGCGGGCACTTGGACTATCTAGGTTACCTAGCGGGCCCTTGGACTATGTAGGTTTCCTAGCGGGCACTTGGACTATCTAGGTTAACTAACGGGCAGTTGGACTATATAGGTTACCTAGTGGGCACTTGGAGTATGTAGCATCCGTATCGGACATTTGGACTACTTAGGTTACCTAGCGGGCACTTGGACTATCTAGGTTAACTAGCGGGCACTTGGACTATCTAGGTCAATTAGCGGGCCCTTGTACTATGTAGGTTAACTAGCGAGCACTTGGACTATCTAGGTTAACTAGCGGGCCCTTGGACTATGTCGGTTAACTAGCGTGCACTTGGACTATCTCGGTTAACTAGCAGGCACTTGGATGATCAATGTTAACTAGCGGGCACTTGGACTATCTAGGTTAACTAACAGGCACTTGGACTAAGTACTTCCCCTAGTGGGCACTTGGACACTCTAGGTTAACTAATGGGCACTAGGACGATCTAGGTTAACTAGCGGGCACTTGGACTATCTAGGTTACCTAGCTGGCACTTGGACTATGTATGTTCCCTAGCAGGCCCTTGGACTATCTAGGTTACCTAGCGGGCACTTGGACTATGTACTTTACCTAGCGGGCACTTGGACTATGTATGTTTCCTAGTGGGTACTTGGACAAGATAGGTTCCCTAGCGGGCACTTGGTCTATCTAGGTTAACTAGCGGGCACTTGGACTATCTAGGTTAACTAGCGAGCACTTGGACTATCTAGGTTACCTAGAGGGCACTTGGACTATGTAGGTTAAAGAACGGGCACTTGGACTATGTAGGTGACCTAGTGGTCACTTGAAATGTCTAGGTTACCTCACGGGCACTTGGACTATGTAGGTTAACTAGCGGGCACTTGGACTATCTAGGTTAACTAGGGGGCCCTTGGACAATGTAGGTTAACTAGAGGGCCCTTGGATTATGTAGGTTACCTAGTGGGCACTTGGACGATCTAGGTTAACTAGCGGGTACTTGGACTTGTAGGTTAACTAGCGGTCCCTTGGACTATGTAGATTCCATAGCGGGCACTTGGACTATGTACGTTCCAGAGCGGGCACTTAGACTCTGTAGGTTCCCTAGCAGTCACTTGGACTATGTAGGTTCCAGAGCGGGCACTTGGACTATCTAGGTTCCCTAGCGGGCACTTGTATTATGTAGGTTAATTAGCGGACACTTGGACGATCTAGGTTAACTAGCGGGTACTTGGATTATGTAGGTTAACTAGCGGGCCCTTGGACTATCTACATTAACTAGCGGGCCCTTGGAATATGTAGATTGCCTAGCGGGCACTTGGAATATGTAGGTTCCCTAGCGGGCACTTGGACTCTGTATGTTCCCTACGGACACTTGAACTATGTAAGTTAACTACCGGGCACTTGGACGATCTAGGTTAACTAGCGGGCACTTGGACGATCTAGGTTAACTAGCGGGCACTTGGACTATCAAAGTTAACAAGTGAGCCCTTGGACTATGTAGGTTAACCAGCGGGCACTTGGACTATATAGGTTACCTAGCGGGCACTTGGACTATGTAGGTTACCTAGTGGGCACTTCGACTATCTAGGTTAACGAACGGGCACTTGGAATATGCAGGTAACCTAGCGGGCACTTGGATTGTCTAGGTTACCTAGCGTGCACTTGAACTTCTAGGTTAACGAACGGGCACTTGCACTATGTAGGTTGCTTAGCGGGTACTTGGACTATTTAGGTTAGGTAACGGGCACTTTGAGTATCTAGGTTACTTAGCCGGAACTTGGACAATGTAAGTTACCTATCGGGCACTTGGACTATCTAGGTTACCTAACGGGCACTTTGACTATCTTTGTTGCCTATCGGGCACTTGGACTATCTAGGTTACCTAGCGGGCCCTTGGACTATGTAGGTTTCCTAGCGGGCACTTGGACTATCTAGGTTAACTAACGGGCAGTTGGACTATATAGGTTACCTAGCGGGCACTTGGAGTATGTAGCATCCGTATCGGACATTTGGACTACTTAGGTTACCTAGCGGGCACTTGGACTATCTAGGTTAACTAGCGGGCACTTGGACTATCTAGGTCAATTAGCGGGACCTTGTACTATGTAGGTTAACTAGCGAGCACTTGGACTATCTAGGTTAACTAGCGGACCTAGGACTACGTAGGTTAACTAGCGGGCCCTTGGACTATGTAGGTTAACTAGCGTGCACTTGGACTATCTCGGTTAACTAGCGGGGACTTGGATGATCAATGTTAACTAGCGGGCACTTGGACTATCTAGGTTAACTAACAGGCACTTGGACTAAGTACGTCCCCTAGTGGGCACTTGGACACTCTAGGTTAACTAACGGGCACTAGGACGATCTAGGTTAACTAGCGGGCACTTGGACTATCTAGGTTACCTAGCTGGCACTAGGACTATGAAGGTTCGATAGCGGGCACTAGGATTATCTAGGTTACCTAGCGGGCACTTGGACTATGTAGGTCAACTAGCGGGCACATGGATTATGTAGGTTCCCTATTGGGCACTTGGACTATGTAGGTTAATTAGAGGGCTTTTGGACTATGTAGGTTACCTAGCGGGCACTTGGACTATGTAGGTTCCCTATCGGGCACTTGGAAAATGTAGGTTAACTAGGGGGCACTAGGACTATGTAGGGTACCTAGCGGGCCCTTAGACTATCTAGGTTACCTAGCGGGCATTTGGACTATGAAGGCTCCCTAGCGGTCATTTGGACTATATAAATTACTTAGCGGGCACTTAGACTTTGTAGGTTACCTAGCGGGCACTTGGACTATCTAGGTTACCTAGCAGGCACTTGAACTATCTACGTTACCTAGCGGGTACTTGGAGTATGTAGGTTACCTACCGGGCTGTTGGACTATCTAGGTTACCTAGCGGGCACTTGGACTATCTAGGTTAACTTACGGGCACTTGGACTATGTAGGTTCCCTAGCGGGCACTTGGATTATGTAGGTTCCCTATCGGGCACTTGGACTATGTAGGTTAAGTAGCGGGCACTTGGACTATGTAGGTCAACTAGCGGGCACTTGGATTATGTAAGTTCCCTATCGGGATCTTGGACTATGTAAGTTCCCTAGCCAGCACTTGGACTATGTGGGTTCCCTAACGGGCATTTGGACTATCTAGGTTACCTAACGGGCACTTGGACTATGTAGGTTCCCTAGCGGGCACTTGGACTATGTAGGTTAACTAGCGGGCATTTGGACCATGTAGGTTACCTAGCGGGCACTTGGACTATGTAGGTTCCCTATCGGGCACTTGGAGAATGTAGTTTAACTAGGGGGCACTAGGACAATGTAGGTTACCGAGCGGGCCCTTGGACTATCTAGGATACCTAGGGGGAACCTGGACTATGTAGGCTAACTAGTGGGCACTTGGACTATCTAGGTTACCTAGCTGGCACTTGGACTATGTATGTTCCCTAGCAGGCCCTTGGACTATCTAGGTTACCTAGCGGGCACTTGGACTATGTACGTTACCTAGCGGGCACTTGGACTATGTATGTTTCCTAGTGGGTACTTGGACAAGATAGGTTCCCTAGCGGGCACTTGGTCTATCTAGGTTAACTAGCGGGCACTTGGACTATCTAGGTTAACTAGCGAGCACTTGGACTATCTAGGTTACCTAGAGGGCACTTGGACTATGTAGGTTAAAGAACGGGCACTTGGACTATGTAGGTGACCTAGTGGTCACTTGAAATGTCTAGGTTACCTCACGGGCACTTGGACTATGTAGGTTAACTAGCGGGCACTTGGACTATCTAGGTTAACTAGGGGGCCCTTGGACGATGTAGGTTAACTAGCGGGCCCTTGGAATATGTAGGTTAACTAGCGGGCCCTTGGATTATGTAGGTTACCTAGTGGGCACTTGGACGATCTAGGTTAACTAGCGGGTACTTGGACTATGTAGATTCCATAGCGGGCACTTGGACTATGTACGTTCCAGAGCGGGCACTTAGACTCTGTAGGTTCCCTAGCAGTCACTTGGACTATGTAGGTTCCAGAGCGGGCACTTGGACTATCTAGGTTCCCTAGCGGGCACTTGTATTATGTAGGTTAATTAGCGGACACTTGGACGATCTAGGTTAACTAGCGGGTACTTGGATTATGTAGGTTAACTAGCGGGCCCTTGGACTATCTACATTAACTAGCGGGCCCTTGGAATATGTAGATTGCCTAGCGGGCACTTGGAATATGTAGGTTCCCTAGCGGGCACTTGGACTCTGTATGTTCCCTACGGACACTTGAACTATGTAAGTTAACTACCGGGCACTTGGACGATCTAGGTTAACTAGCGGGCACTTGGACGATATAGGTTAACTAGCGGGCACTTGGACTATCAAAGTTAACAAGTGAGCCCTTGGACTATGTAGGTTAACGAGCGGGCACTTGGACTATATAGGTTACCTAGCGGGCACTTGGACTATGTAGGTTACCTAGTGGGCACTTCGACTATCTAGGTTAACGAACGGGCACTTGGAATATGCAGGTAACCTAGCGGGCACTTGGACAGTCTAGGTTACCTAGCGTGCACTTGGACTATCTAGGTTAATGAACGGGCAATTGGACTATATAGGTTACCTAGCGGGCACTTGGACTATGTAGGATCCCTATCGGACATTTGGACTACTTAGGCCACCTAGTGGGCACTTGGACTATCTAGGTTAACTAGCGAGCACTTGGACTATCTAGGTTAACTAGCGGACCTTGGACTACGTAGGTTAACTAGCGGGCACTTGGACTATCTAGGTTAGCTAACGGGCACTTGGACTAAGTACGTCCCCTAGTGGGCACTTGGACACTCTAGGTTAACTAACGGGCACTAGGACTATCTAGGTTAACTAGCGGGCACTTGGACTATCGAAGTTACCTAGCTGGCACTTGGACTATGAAGGTTCCCTAGCGGGCACTTGGACTATCTAGGTTACCTAGCGGGCACTAGGACTATGTACGTCCCCTAGCGGGCACTTGGACTATCTAGGTTAACTAGAGGGCCCTTGGTCTATGTAGGTTAACTAGCGGGCACTTGGATTATCTAGGTTAACTAGCGGGAACTTGGACGATCTAGGTTAACTAGCGGTTACTTGGACTATCTACCTTAACTAGCGGGCACTTGGACTATCTAGGTTACCTAGCGGGCACTTGGACTATGTACGTCCCCTAGCGCATACTTGGACTATCTAGGTTAACTAGAGGGCCCTTGGACTATGTAGGTTAACTAGCGGGCACTTGGATTATCTATGTTAACTAGCGGGCACTTGGACAATGCAGGTTCCTAGCGGGCACTTGGACTACCAAGTTTGCTAACGGGCACTGGGACTATGTAGGTTCCCTAGCGGGCACTTAGACTATGTACGTCCCTTAGCGGGCACTTGGACTATCTAGGTTCCCTAACGGGCACTTGGACTATGTAGGTTCCTCAGCGGGCACCTGGACTATGTAGGTTCCCTATCGTGCATTGGACTATATAGGTTAACTAGAGGGACCTTGGACTATCTAGGTTACCTAGCGGGCACTTGGAGTATGTAGGTTAACTAGCGGACAATTGGACAATCTAGGTTACCTAGTGGGCACTTGAACTATGTACATACCCTAGCGGGCACTTGGACTATCTAGGCTACCTAGCGGGCACTTGGACTATGTACGTCCCCTAGCGGGCAACTTGGACTATCTAGGTTAACTAGAGGGCTTTTGGTCTATGTAGGTTAACTAGCGGGCAAATGGATTATCTAGGTTTACTAGCGGGCACTTGGACGATCTAGGTTAACTAGCGGGCACTTGGACTATCTAGATTAACTAGCGGGCACTTGGACGATGCAGGTTCCCTAACGGGCACTTGGACTATGTAGATTCCCTAGCGGGCACTTGGACTACGTAGGTTCCCTAGGGAGCACTTGGTCTATGTGGGTACCCTAGCCGGCATTTGGACTATCTAGGTTAACTAGTGGGCCCTTGGACTATGTAGGTTAACTAGCGGGCAATTGGACGATCTAGGTTAACTAGCGGGCACTTGGACAATCTAGGTTAACTAGCGGGCACTTGGACTATCAAAGTTAACTAGCGAGCCCTTGGACTATATAGGTTACCTAGCGGGCATTTGGACTATCTAGGTTACCTAGGGGGCATTTGGACTATATAGGTTACCTAGCGGGCACTTGGACTATGTAGGTTAACTAGAGGACACTTGGACGATCTAGGTTAACTAGTGGGCCCTTGGACTATATAGGTCAACGAACGGGCACTTGGACTATGTAGGTTACCTAGCAGGCACTTGGACTGTCTAGGTTACCTAGCGGGCACTTGGACTATGTAGTTTACCTAGCGGGCACTTGGACTATCTAGGTTACCTAACGGGCACTTGGACTATGCAGGATACCTAGTGGGCACTTGGACTGTCTAGGTTACCTAGCGGGTACTTGGACTATGTAGGTTAACTAGCGGGCACTTGGACTATCTAGGTTACCTAAAGGGCACTTGGAATATCTAGGTTACTTAGCGGCACTTTGACTCTAAAGGTTACCTTGCGGGCCCTTGGACTATGTAGGTTACCTAGCGGGCACTTGGACTTCTAGGTTAACGAACGGGCACTTGGACTATGTAGGTTGCCTAGCGGGCACTTGGACTATCTAGGTTAGGTAACGGGCACTTGGACTATCTAGGTTACCTAGCGGGAAATTGGACAATGTAGGTTACCTAGGGGGAATTTGGACTATCTAGGTTACCTAACGGGCACTTGGAATATCTAGGTTACATAGCGGGCACTTGGACTATGTAGGTTACCTTGCGGGCCCTTGGACTATGTAGGTTACCTAGCGGGCACTTGGACTTCTAGGTTAACGAACGGGCACTTGGACTATGTAGGTTGCCTAGCGGGCACTTGGACTATCTAGGTTAGGTAACGGGCACTTGGACTATCTAGGTTACCTAGCGGGAAATTGGACAATGTAGGTTACCTAGGGGGAATTTGGACTATCTAGGTTACCTAACGGGCACTTGGAATATCTAGGTTACATAGCGGGCACTTGGACTATGTAGGTTACCCTGCGGGCCCTTGGACTATCTAGGTAAACTAGCGGGTTCTGGACTATGTAGATTAACTAGCGGGCACTTGGACAATGCAGGTTCCCTTGCGGGCACTTTGACTATGTAGGTTCCCTAGCGGGCACTTGGACTATCTAGGTTACCTAACGGGCACTTGGAATATCTAGGTTACATAGCGGGCACTTGGACTATGTAGGTTACCCTGCGGGCACTTGGACTATCTAGGTAAACTAGCGGGTTCTGGACTATGTAGATTAACTAGCGGGCACTTGGACAATGCAGGTTCCCTTGCGGGCACTTTGACTATGTAGGTTCCCTAGCGGGCACTTGGACTATCTAGGTTACCTAACGGGCACTTGGAATATGTAGGTTCCCTATCGGGCACTTGGACTATGTAGGCTCCCTAGCGGTCATTTGGACTATATAGATTACCTAGCGGGCACTTAGAATTTGTAGGTTACCTAGCGGGTACTTGGACTATCTAGGTTTCCTAGCTGGCACTTGAACTATCTACGTTACCTAGTGGGTACTTGGAATATGTAGGTTACCTACCGGGCTGTTGGACTATCTAGGTTACCTATCGGGCACTGGGACTATGTAGGTTAACTAGTGGGCACTTGGACTATCTAGGTTAACTAACGGGCACTTGGACTATGTAGGTTCCCTAGCGGGCCCTTGGACTATGTAAGTTCTCTAGCGGGCACTTGGACTATGTGGGTTCCCTAGCGGGCATTAGGACTATCTAGGTTACCTAACGGGCACTTGGACTATGTAGGTTCCCTAGCGGGCACTTGGATTATGTAGGTTCCCTATCGGGCATTTGGACTATATAGGTTACATAGCGGGCCCTTGGACTATCTAGGTTACCTAGGGGGAACCTGGACAATGTAGGTTAACTAGTGGGCACTTGGACTATCTAGGTTACCTAACAGGCACTTGGAGTATGTAGGTTAACTAGCGGGCACTTGGACTATCTAGGTTAGCTAGCGGGCACTTGGACTATCTAGGTTAACTAGCGAGCACTTGGACTATCTAGGTTAACTAGCGGGCATGTGGACTATTAGGGCCCCTAGCGGGCATTTGGACTATATTGGTTACCTAGCGGGCACTTGGAATATGTCGGTTAACGAACGGGCACTTGGACAATGTAGGTAACCTAGTGGTCACTTGAACTGTCTAGGTTACCTAGCGGGCACTTAGACTATGTACGTTAACTAGCGGGCACTTGGACTATCTAGGTTAACTAGCGGGCCCTAGGACGATGTAGGTTAACTAGCGAGCCCTTGGACTATGTAGGTTAACTAGCGGGCCCTTGGACTATGTAGATTAACTAGTGGCACTTGGACTATTTACGTTAACTAGCGGGCACTTGGACTATGTATGTTCCAGCGCGGGCACTTGGATTATGTAGGTTCCCTAGCAGGGTCTTGGACTATGTAGGTTCCAGAGCGGGCACTTAGAATAACTAGATTCCCTAGCGGGCATTTGTACTATGTAGGTTAACTAGCGGAAACTTGGACGATCTAGGTTAACTATCGGGTACTTGGACTATGTAGGTTAACTAGCGGGCCCTTGAACTATGTAGATTAACTAGCGGAACTTGGACTATCTACATTAACTAGCGGTCCCTTGGACTATGTCGATTCCCTAGCGGGCACTTGGACTATGTAGGTTCCCTACCGGGCACTTGGACTATGTATGTTCCCTCTGGACACTTGAACTATGTAAGTTAACTACTGGGAACATGGACTATGTAGGTTAACTAGCGGGCCCTTGGACTATGTAGGTTACCTAGCGGGCACTTGGACTATGTAGGTAACCTAGCGGGCACTTGGACTATGTAGGTAACCTAGCGGGCACTTGGACTATGTAGGTAACCTAGCGGGCACTTGGACTATGTATGTTGCATAGCGGGCACTTGGACTTCTAGGTTAACGAACGGGCACTTGGACTATGTATGTTGCATAGCGGGCAATTGGACTATCTAGGTTAGGTAACGGGCACTTGGACTATCTAGGTTACCTAGCGGGAACTTGGACTATGTAGGTTACCTAGCGGGCACTTGGATTATCTAGGTTACTTAACGGGCACTTGGATGTCTAGGTTTCTTAGCGGGCACTTGGACGATCTAGGTTAACTAGAGGGCACTTGGACTATCTAGGTTAACTAGCATGCACTTGGACTATCTAGGTTAACTAGGGGGCACTTGGATGATCAATGTTAACTAGCGGACACTTGGACTATCTAGGTTAGCTAACGGGCACTTGGACTAAGTACGTCCCCTAGTGGGCACATGGACACTCTAGGTTAACTAACGGGCACTAGGACTATCTAGGTTAACTAGTGGGCACTTGGACGATCTAGGTTTACTAGCGGGCACTTGGACTATCAAAGTTAACAAGTGAGCCCTCGGACTATGTAGGTTAACTAACGGGCCCTTGGACTATCTAGGTTACCTAGCGGGCACTTGGACTATGTAGGTTACCTAGTGGGCACTTGGACTATCTAGATTAACGAACGGGCACTTGGAATATGCAGGTAACCTAGCGGGCACTTGGACTGTCTAGGTTACCTAGCGGGAACTTGAACTTCTAGGTTAACGAACGGGCACTTGGACTATGTAGGTTGCTTAGCGGGCACTTGGACTATCTAGGTTAGGTAACGGGCACTTTGAGTATCTAGGTTATTTAGCCGGAACTTGGACAATGTAAGTTACCTAGCGGTCACTTGGACTATCTAGGTTACCTAGCAGGCCCTTGACCTATGTAGGTTTCCTAGCGGGCACTTGGACTATCTAGGTTACCTAGCGGGCCCTTGGCCTATGTAGGTTAACTAGCGTGCACTTGGACTATCTCGGTTAACTAGCGGGCACTTGGATGATCAATGTTAACTAGCGGGCACTTGGACTATCTAGGTTAACTAACAGGCACTTGGACTAAGTACGTCCCCTAGTGGGCACTTGGACACTCTAGGTTAACTAACGGGCACTAGGACGATCTAGGTTAACTAGCGGGCACTTGGACTATCTAGGTTACCTAGCTGGCACTAGGACTATGAAGGTTCGATAGCGGGCACTAGGATTATCTAGGTTACCTAGCGGGCACTTGGACTATGTAGGTCAACTAGCGGGCACATGGATTATGTAGGTTCCCTATTGGGCACTTGGACTATGTAGGTTAATTAGAGGGCTTTTGGACTATGTAGGTTACCTAGCGGGCACTTGGACTATGTAGGTTCCCTATCGGGCACTTGGAAAATGTAGGTTAACTAGTGGGCACTAGGACTATGTAGGGTACCTAGCGGGCCCTTAGACTATCTAGGTTACCTAGCGGGCATTTGGACTATGAAGGCTCCCTAGCGGTCATTTGGACTATATAAATTACTTAGCGGGCACTTAGACTTTGTAGGTTACCTAGCGGGCACTTGGACTATCTAGGTTACCTAGCAGGCACTTGAACTATCTACGTTACCTAGCGGGTACTTGGAGTATGTAGGTTACCTACCGGGCTGTTGGACTATCTAGGTTACCTAGCGGGCACTTGGACTATCTAGGTTAACTTACGGGCACTTGGACTATGTAGGTTCCCTAGCGGGCACTTGGACTATGTAGGTTAAGTAGCGGGCACTTGGACTATGTAGGTCAACTAGCGGGCACTTGGATTATGTAAGTTCCCTATCGGGAACTTGGACTATGTAAGTTCCCTAGCCAGCACTTGGACTATGTGGGTTCCCTAACGGGCATTTGGACTATCTAGGTTACCTAACGGGCACTTGGACTATGTAGGTTCCCTAGCGGGCACTTGGACTATGTAGGTTAACTAGCGGGCATTTGGACCATGTAGGTTACCTAGCGGGCACTTGGACTATGTAGGTTCCCTATCGGGCACTTGGAGAATGTAGTTTAACTAGGGGGCACTAGGACAATGTAGGTTACCGAGCGGGCCCTTGGACTATCTAGGATACCTAGGGGGAACCTGGACTATGTAGGCTAACTAGTGGGCACTTGGACTATCTAGGTTACCTAGCTGGCACTTGGACTATGTATGTTCCCTAGCAGGCCCTTGGACTATCTAGGTTACCTAGCGGGCACTTGGACTATGTACGTTACCTAGCGGGCACTTGGACTATGTATGTTTCCTAGTGGGTACTTGGACAAGATAGGTTCCCTAGCGGGCACTTGGTCTATCTAGGTTAACTAGCGGGCACTTGGACTATCTAGGTTAACTAGCGAGCACTTGGACTATCTAGGTTACCTAGAGGGCACTTGGACTATGTAGGTTAAAGAACGGGCACTTGGACTATGTAGGTGACCTAGTGGTCACTTGAAATGTCTAGGTTACCTCACGGGCACTTGGACTATGTAGGTTAACTAGCGGGCACTTGGACTATCTAGGTTAACTAGGGGGCCCTTGGACGATGTAGGTTAACTAGCGGGCCCTTGGAATATGTAGGTTAACTAGCGGGCCCTTGGATTATGTAGGTTACCTAGTGGGCACTTGGACGATCTAGGTTAACTAGCGGGTACTTGGACTATGTAGATTCCATAGCGGGCACTTGGACTATGTACGTTCCAGAGCGGGCACTTAGACTCTGTAGGTTCCCTAGCAGTCACTTGGACTATGTAGGTTCCAGAGCGGGCACTTGGACTATCTAGGTTCCCTAGCGGGCACTTGTATTATGTAGGTTAATTAGCGGACACTTGGACGATCTAGGTTAACTAGCGGGTACTTGGATTATGTAGGTTAACTAGCGGGCCCTTGGACTATCTACATTAACTAGCGGGCCCTTGGAATATGTAGATTGCCTAGCGGGCACTTGGAATATGTAGGTTCCCTAGCGGGCACTTGGACTATGTATGTTCCCTACGGACACTTGAACTATGTAAGTAAACTACCGGGCACTTGGACGATCTAGGTTAACTAGCGGGCACATGGACGATCTAGGTTAACTAGCGGGCACTTGGACTATCAAAGTTAACAAGTGAGCCCTTGGACTATGTAGGTTAACCAGCGGGCACTTGGACTATATAGGTTACCTAGCGGGCACTTGGACTATGTAGGTTACCTAGCGTGCACTTGGACTATCTAGGTTAACGAACGGGCAATTGGACTATATAGGTTACCTAGCGGGCACTTGGACTATGTAGGATCCCTATCGGACATTTGGACTACTTAGGCCACCTAGCGGGCACTTGGACTATCTAGGTTAACTAGCGAGCACTTGGACTATCTAGGTTAACTAGCGGACCTTGGACTACGTAGGTTAACTAGCGGGCACTTGGACTATCTAGGTTACCTAGCGGGCACTTGGACTATGTAGGTTACCTAGTGGGCACTTGGACTATCTAGATTAACGAACGGGCACTTGGAATATGCAGGTAACCTAGCGGGCACTTGGACTGTCTAGGTTACCTAGCGGGAACTTGAACTTCTAGGTTAACGAACGGGCACTTGGACTATGTAGGTTGCTTAGCGGGCACTTGGACTATCTAGGTTAGGTAACGGGCACTTTGAGTATCTAGGTTATTTAGCCGGAACTTGGACAATGTAAGTTACCTAGCGGTCACTTGGACTATCTAGGTTACCTAGCAGGCCCTTGACCTATGTAGGTTTCCTAGCGGGCACTTGGACTATCTAGGTTACCTAGCGGGCCCTTGGCCTATGTAGGTTAACTAGCGTGCACTTGGACTATCTCGGTTAACTAGCGGGCACTTGGATGATCAATGTTAACTAGCGGGCACTTGGACTATCTAGGTTAACTAACAGGCACTTGGACTAAGTACGTCCCCTAGTGGGCACTTGGACACTCTAGGTTAACTAACGGGCACTAGGACGATCTAGGTTAACTAGCGGGCACTTGGACTATCTAGGTTACCTAGCTGGCACTAGGACTATGAAGGTTCGATAGCGGGCACTAGGATTATCTAGGTTACCTAGCGGGCACTTGGACTATGTAGGTCAACTAGCGGGCACATGGATTATGTAGGTTCCCTATTGGGCACTTGGACTATGTAGGTTAATTAGAGGGCTTTTGGACTATGTAGGTTACCTAGCGGGCACTTGGACTATGTAGGTTCCCTATCGGGCACTTGGAAAATGTAGGTTAACTAGTGGGCACTAGGACTATGTAGGGTACTTAGCGGGCCCTTAGACTATCTAGGTTACCTAGCGGGCATTTGGACTATGAAGGCTCCCTAGCGGTCATTTGGACTATATAAATTACTTAGCGGGCACTTAGACTTTGTAGGTTACCTAGCGGGCACTTGGACTATCTAGGTTACCTAGCAGGCACTTGAACTATCTACGTTACCTAGCGGGTACTTGGAGTATGTAGGTTACCTACCGGGCTGTTGGACTATCTAGGTTACCTAGCGGGCACTTGGACTATCTAGGTTAACTTACGGGCACTTGGACTATGTAGGTTCCCTAGCGGGCACTTGGACTATGTAGGTTAAGTAGCGGGCACTTGGACTATGTAGGTCAACTAGCGGGCACTTGGATTATGTAAGTTCCCTATCGGGAACTTGGACTATGTAAGTTCCCTAGCCAGCACTTGGACTATGTGGGTTCCCTAACGGGCATTTGGACTATCTAGGTTACCTAACGGGCACTTGGACTATGTAGGTTCCCTAGCGGGCACTTGGACTATGTAGGTTAACTAGCGGGCATTTGGACCATGTAGGTTACCTAGCGGGCACTTGGACTATGTAGGTTCCCTATCGGGCACTTGGAGAATGTAGTTTAACTAGGGGGCACTAGGACAATGTAGGTTACCGAGCGGGCCCTTGGACTATCTAGGATACCTAGGGGGAACCTGGACTATGTAGGCTAACTAGTGGGCACTTGGACTATCTAGGTTACCTAGCTGGCACTTGGACTATGTATGTTCCCTAGCAGGCCCTTGGACTATCTAGGTTACCTAGCGGGCACTTGGACTATGTACGTTACCTAGCGGGCACTTGGACTATGTATGTTTCCTAGTGGGTACTTGGACAAGATAGGTTCCCTAGCGGGCACTTGGTCTATCTAGGTTAACTAGCGGGCACTTGGACTATGTAGGTTAACTAGCGAGCACTTGGACTATCTAGGTTACCTAGAGGGCACTTGGACTATGTAGGTTAAAGAACGGGCACTTGGACTATGTAGGTGACCTAGTGGTCACTTGAAATGTCTAGGTTACCTCACGGGCACTTGGACTATGTAGGTTAACTAGCGGGCACTTGGACTATCTAGGTTAACTAGGGGGCCCTTGGACGATGTAGGTTAACTAGCGGGCCCTTGGAATATGTAGGTTAACTAGCGGGCCCTTGGATTATGTAGGTTACCTAGTGGGCACTTGGACGATCTAGGTTAACTAGCGGGTACTTGGACTATGTAGATTCCATAGCGGGCACTTGGACTATGTACGTTCCAGAGCGGGCACTTAGACTCTGTAGGTTCCCTAGCAGTCACTTGGACTATGTAGGTTCCAGAGCGGGCACTTGGACTATCTAGGTTCCCTAGCGGGCACTTGTATTATGTAGGTTAATTAGCGGACACTTGGACGATCTAGGTTAACTAGCGGGTACTTGGATTATGTAGGTTAACTAGCGGGCCCTTGGACTATCTACATTAACTAGCGGGCCCTTGGAATATGTAGATTGCCTAGCGGGCACTTGGAATATGTAGGTTCCCTAGCGGGCACTTGGACTATGTATGTTCCCTACGGACACTTGAACTATGTAAGTAAACTACCGGGCACTTGGACGATCTAGGTTAACTAGCGGGCACATGGACGATCTAGGTTAACTAGCGGGCACTTGGACTATCAAAGTTAACAAGTGAGCCCTTGGACTATGTAGGTTAACCAGCGGGCACTTGGACTATATAGGTTACCTAGCGGGCACTTGGACTATGTAGGTTACCTAGTGGGCACTTCGACTATCTAGGTTAACGAACGGGCACTTGGAATATGCAGGTAACCTAGCGGGCACTTGGACAGTCTAGGTTACCTAGCGTGCACTTGGACTATCTAGGTTAACGAACGGGCAATTGGACTATATAGGTTACCTAGCGGGCACTTGGACTATGTAGGATCCCTATCGGACATTTGGACTACTTAGGCCACCTAGCGGGCACTTGGACTATCTAGGTTAACTAGCGAGCACTTGGACTATCTAGGTTAACTAGCGGACCTTGGACTACGTAGGTTAACTAGCGGGCACTTGGACTATCTAGGTTACCTAGCGGGCACTTGGACTATGTAGGTTACCTAGTGGGCACTTGGACTATCTAGATTAACGAACGGGCACTTGGAATATGCAGGTAACCTAGCGGGCACTTGGACTGTCTAGGTTACCTAGCGGGAACTTGAACTTCTAGGTTAACGAACGGGCACTTGGACTATGTAGGTTGCTTAGCGGGCACTTGGACTATCTAGGTTAGGTAACGGGCACTTTGAGTATCTAGGTTATTTAGCCGGAACTTGGACAATGTAAGTTACCTAGCGGTCACTTGGACTATCTAGGTTACCTAGCAGGCCCTTGACCTATGTAGGTTTCCTAGCGGGCACTTGGACTATCTAGGTTACCTAGCGGGCCCTTGGCCTATGTAGGTTAACTAGCGTGCACTTGGACTATCTCGGTTAACTAGCGGGCACTTGGATGATCAATGTTAACTAGCGGGCACTTGGACTATCTAGGTTAACTAACAGGCACTTGGACTAAGTACGTCCCCTAGTGGGCACTTGGACACTCTAGGTTAACTAACGGGCACTAGGACGATCTAGGTTAACTAGCGGGCACTTGGACTATCTAGGTTACCTAGCTGGCACTAGGACTATGAAGGTTCGATAGCGGGCACTAGGATTATCTAGGTTACCTAGCGGGCACTTGGACTATGTAGGTCAACTAGCGGGCACATGGATTATGTAGGTTCCCTATTGGGCACTTGGACTATGTAGGTTAATTAGAGGGCTTTTGGACTATGTAGGTTACCTAGCGGGCACTTGGACTATGTAGGTTCCCTATCGGGCACTTGGAAAATGTAGGTTAACTAGTGGGCACTAGGACTATGTAGGGTACCTAGCGGGCCCTTAGACTATCTAGGTTACCTAGCGGGCATTTGGACTATGAAGGCTCCCTAGCGGTCATTTGGACTATATAAATTACTTAGCGGGCACTTAGACTTTGTAGGTTACCTAGCGGGCACTTGGACTATCTAGGTTACCTAGCAGGCACTTGAACTATCTACGTTACCTAGCGGGTACTTGGAGTATGTAGGTTACCTACCGGGCTGTTGGACTATCTAGGTTACCTAGCGGGCACTTGGACTATCTAGGTTAACTTACGGGCACTTGGACTATGTAGGTTCCCTAGCGGGCACTTGGACTAGGTAGGTTAAGTAGCGGGCACTTGGACTATGTAGGTCAACTAGCGGGCACTTGGATTATGTAAGTTCCCTATCGGGAACTTGGACTATGTAAGTTCCCTAGCCAGCACTTGGACTATGTGGGTTCCCTAACGGGCATTTGGACTATCTAGGTTACCTAACGGGCACTTGGACTATGTAGGTTCCCTAGCGGGCACTTGGACTATCTAGGTTAACTAGCGGGCATTTGGACCATGTAGGTTACCTAGCGGGCACTTGGACTATGTAGGTTCCCTATCGGGCACTTGGAGAATGTAGTTTAACTAGGGGGCACTAGGACAATGTAGGTTACCGAGCGGGCCCTTGGACTATCTAGGATACCTAGGGGGAACCTGGACTATGTAGGCTAACTAGTGGGCACTTGGACTATCTAGGTTACCTAGCTGGCACTTGGACTATGTATGTTCCCTAGCAGGCCCTTGGACTATCTAGGTTACCTAGCGGGCACTTGGACTATGTACGTTACCTAGCGGGCACTTGGACTATGTATGTTTCCTAGTGGGTACTTGGACAAGATAGGTTCCCTAGCGGGCACTTGGTCTATCTAGGTTAACTAGCGGGCACTTGGACTATCTAGGTTAACTAGCGAGCACTTGGACTATCTAGGTTACCTAGAGGGCACTTGGACTATGTAGGTTAAAGAACGGGCACTTGGACTATGTAGGTGACCTAGTGGTCACTTGAAATGTCTAGGTTACCTCACGGGCACTTGGACTATGTAGGTTAACTAGCGGGCACTTGGACTATCTAGGTTAACTAGGGGGCCCTTGGACGATGTAGGTTAACTAGCGGGCCCTTGGAATATGTAGGTTAACTAGCGGGCCCTTGGATTATGTAGGTTACCTAGTGGGCACTTGGACGATCTAGGTTAACTAGCGGGTACTTGGACTATGTAGATTCCATAGCGGGCACTTGGACTATGTACGTTCCAGAGCGGGCACTTAGACTCTGTAGGTTCCCTAGCAGTCACTTGGACTATGTAGGTTCCAGAGCGGGCACTTGGACTATCTAGGTTCCCTAGCGGGCACTTGTATTATGTAGGTTAATTAGCGGACACTTGGACGATCTAGGTTAACTAGCGGGTACTTGGATTATGTAGGTTAACTAGCGGGCCCTTGGACTATCTACATTAACTAGCGGGCCCTTGGAATATGTAGATTGCCTAGCGGGCACTTGGAATATGTAGGTTCCCTAGCGGGCACTTGGACTCTGTATGTTCCCTACGGACACTTGAACTATGTAAGTAAACTACCGGGCACTTGGACGATCTAGGTTAACTAGCGGGCACATGGACGATCTAGGTTAACTAGCGGGCACTTGGACTATCAAAGTTAACAAGTGAGCCCTTGGACTATGTAGGTTAACCAGCGGGCACTTGGACTATATAGGTTACCTAGCGGGCACTTGGACTATGTAGGTTACCTAGTGGGCACTTCGACTATCTAGGTTAACGAACGGGCACTTGGAATATGCAGGTAACCTAGCGGGCACTTGGACAGTCTAGGTTACCTAGCGTGCACTTGGACTATCTAGGTTAACGAACGGGCAATTGGACTATATAGGTTACCTAGCGGGCACTTGGACTATGTAGGATCCCTATCGGACATTTGGACTACTTACGCCACCTAGCAGGCACTTGGACTATCTAGGTTAACTAGCGAGCACTTGGACTATCTAGGTTAACTAGCGGACCTTGGACTACGTAGGTTAACTAGCGGGCACTTGGACTATCTAGGTTAGCTAACGGGCACTTGGACTAAGTACGTCCCCTAGTGGGCACTTGGACACTCTAGGTTAACTAACGGGCACTAGGACTATCTAGGTTAACTAGCGGGCACTTGGACTATCGAAGTTACCTAGCTGGCACTTGGACTATGAAGGTTCCCTAGCAGGCACTTGGACTATCTAGGTTACCTAGCGGGCACTAGGACTATGTACGTCCCCTATCGGGCACTTGGACTATCTAGGTTAACTAGAGGGCCCTTGGTCTATGTAGGTTAACTAGCGGGCACTTGGATTATCTAGGTTAACTAGCGGGAACTTGGACGATCTAGGTTAACTAGCGGTTACTTGGACTATCTACCTTAACTAGCGGGCACTTGGACTATCTAGGTTACCTAGCGGGCACTTGGACTATGTACGTCCCCTAGCGCATACTTGGACTATCTAGGTTAACTAGAGGGCCCTTGGACTATGTAGGTTAACTAGCGGGCACTTGGATTATCTATGTTAACTAGCGGGCACTTGGACAATGCAGGTTCCTAGCGGGCACTTGGACTACCAAGTTTGCTAACGGGCACTGGGACTATGTAGGTTCCCTAGCGGGCACTTAGACTATGTACGTCCCTTAGCGGGCACTTGGACTATCTAGGTTCCCTAACGGGCACTTGGACTATGTAGGTTCCTCAGCGGGCACCTGGACTATGTAGGTTCCCTATCGTACATTGGACTATATAGGTTAACTAGAGGGACCTTGGACTATCTAGGTTACCTAGCGGGCACTTGGAGTATGTAGGTTAACTAGCGGACAATTGGACAATCTAGGTTACCTAGTGGGCACTTGAACTATGTACATACCCTAGCGGGCACTTGGACTATCTAGGCTACCTAGCGGGCACTTGGACTATGTACGTCCCCTAGCGGGCACTTGGACTATCTAGGTTAACTAGAGGGCTTTTGGTCTATGTAGGTTAACTAGCGGGCAAATGGATTATCTAGGTTTACTAGCGGGCACTTGGACGATCTAGGTTAACTAGCGGGCACTTGGACTATTTAGATTAACTAGCGGGCACTTGGACGATGCAGGTTCCCTAACGGGCACTTGGACTATGTAGATTCCCTAGCGGGCACTTGGACTACGTAGGTTCCCTAGGGAGCACTTGGTCTATGTGGGTACCCTAGCCGGCATTTGGACTATCTAGGTTAACTAGTGGGCCCTTGGACTATGTAGGTAACTAGCGGGCAATTGGACGATCTAGGTTAACTAGCGGGCACTTGGACAATCTAGGTTAACTAGCGGGCACTTGGACTATCAAAGTTAACTAGCGAGCCCTTGGACTATATAGGTTACCTAGCGGGCATTTGGACTATCTAGGTTACCTAGGGGGCATTTGGACTATATAGGTTACCTAGCGGGCACTTGGACTATGTAGGTTAACTAGAGGACACTTGGACGATCTAGGTTAACTAGTGGGCCCTTGGACTATATAGGTCAACGAACGGGCACTTGGACTATGTAGGTTACCTAGCAGGCACTTGGACTGTCTAGGTTACCTAGCGGGCACTTGGACTATGTAGTTTACCTAGCGGGCACTTGGACTATCTAGGTTACCTAACGCCACTTGGACTATGCAGGATACCTAGTGGGCACTTGGACTGTCTAGGTTACCTAGCGGGTACTTAGACTATGTAGGTTAACTAGCGGGCACTTGGACTATCTAGGTTACCTAAAGGGCACTTGGAATATCTAGGTTACTTAGCGGGCACTTTGACTCTAAAGGTTACCGAGCGGGCCCTTGGACTATGTAGGTTACCTAGCGGGCACTTGGACTTCTAGGTTAACGAACGGGCACTTGGACTATGTAGGTTGCCTAGCGGGCACTTGGACTATCTAGGTTAGGTAACGGGCACTTGGACTATCTAGGTTACCTAGCGGGAAATTGGACAATGTAGGTTACCTAGGGGGAATTTGGACTATCTAGGTTACCTAACGGGCACTTGGAATATCTAGGTTACATAGCGGGCACTTGGACTATGTAGGTTACCTTGCGGGCCCTTGGACTATGTAGGTTACCTAGCGGGCACTTGGACTTCTAGGTTAACGAACGGGCACTTGGACTATGTAGGTTGCCTAGCGGGCACTTGGACTATCTAGGTTAGGTAACGGGCACTTGGACTATCTAGGTTACCTAGCGGGAAATTGGACAATGTAGGTTACCTAGGGGGAATTTGGACTATCTAGGTTACCTAACGGGCACTTGGAATATCTAGGTTACATAGCGGGCACTTGGACTATGTAGGTTACCCTGCGGGCCCTTGGAATATCTAGGTAAACTAGCGGGTTCTGGACTATGTAGATTAACTAGCGGGCACTTGGACAATGCAGGTTCCCTTGCGGGCACTTTGACTATGTAGGTTCCCTAGCGGGCACTTGGACTATCTAGGTTACCTAACGGGCACTTGGAATATGTAGGTTCCCTAGCGGGCACTTGGACTATGTAGGCTCCCTAGTGGTCATTTGGACTATATAGATTACCTAGCGGGCACTTAGAATTTGTAGGTTACCTAGCGGGCACTTGGACTATCTAGGTTACCTAGCGGGCACTTGGAGTATCTATGTTAACTAACGGTCACTTGGACTATGTAGGTTCCCTAGCGGGCCCTTGGACTATGTAAGTTCCCTAGCGGGCACTTGGACTATGTGGGTTCCCTAGCGGGCATTTGGACTATCTAGGTTACCTAACGGGCACTTGGACTATGTAGGTTCCCTAGCGGGCACTTGGATTATGTAGGTTCCGTATCGGGCACTTGGACTATGTAGGTTAACTAGCGGGCATTTGGACTATGTAGGTTACCTAGCGGGCACTTGGACTATATAGGTTCCCTATCGGGCACTTTGAGAATGTAGGTTAAATAGGGGGCACTAGGACAATGTAGGTTACCTAGCGGGCCCTTGGATTATCTAGGTTAACGAACGGGCACTTGGACTTTGTAGGTTACCTAGTAGCCACTTGGACTATCTACGTTACCTAGCGGGCACTTGGACTATGTACGTTATCTGGGGGCACTTGAACTGTCTAGGTTACCTAGCAGGCACTTGGATTATCTAGGTTAACGAACGGGCACTTGGACTATGTAGGTTACCTAGTAGCCACTTGGACTATCTAGGTTAGCTAACAGGCTCTTGGACTATCTAGGTTCCCTAGCAGGCACTTGTACTATCTAGGTTACCTAGCGGGCACTTGGACTATGTAGGTCAACTAGCGGGCCCTTGGACTATCTAGGTTACCTAACGGGCACTTAGATTATGTAGGTTAACTAGCGGGCACTTGGAATATGTAGGTTAACTAGCGGACACTTGCACTATGTAGGTTAACTAGCAGGCCCATGGACTATGTAGGTTTACTAGCGGGCCCTTGGGCTATCTAGGTTCCCTAAAGGGCACTTGGACTATCTAGGTTACCGAACGGGCACTTGGACTATCTAGGTTACCTAGCGGGCACTTGGACTATGTAGGATAACTATGGGGCCCTTGGACGATCTAGGTTACCTAGCGGGTACTTGAACTATCTAGGTTAACTAGCGCAGCTTGCACTATCTAGGTTACCTAGCGGGCACTTGGACAATGTACGTTCCCTAGCGGGCACTTGGAATATCTATATTAACTAGCGGGCACTTGGAATATGTAGGTTAACTAGTGGACACTTGCACTATGTAGGTTACCTAGCAGGCACTTGGACTATCTAGGTTAACTAGCGTGCCCTTGGACTATGTAGGTTCCTTAGCGGGCACTTGGACTATCTAGGTTACGTAGCGGGCACTTGGTATATAGATTAACTAGCGGGCACTTGGACTATGTAGGTTAACTAGAGGACACTTGGACTATCTAGGTTAACTAGCAGGCACTTGGACGATCTAGGTTAACTAGCGGGCACTTGGACTATCAAAGTTAACAAGTGAGCCCTTGGACTATGTAGGTTAAGTAGCGGGCCCTTGGACTATCTAGGTTGCCTAGCGGGCACTTGGACTATATAGGTTACCTAGCGGGCAATTGGACTATGTAGGTTACCTAGTGGGCACTTGGACTATCTAGGTTAACGAACGGGCACTTGGAATGTGCAGGTAACCTAGCGGGCACTTGGACTGTCTAGGTTTCCTAGCGGGCACTTGGACTTCTAAGTTAACGACGGGCACTTGGACTATGTAGGTTGCTTAGCGGGCACTTGGACTATCTAGGTTAGGTAACGGGCACTTTGAGTATCTAGGTTACCTAGCGAGCACTTGGACTCTAGGCTACCTAGCGGACACGTGGACTATCTAGGTTAGCTAGCGGGCCCTTTGACTATGTAGGTTTCCTAGCGGGTACATGGACTATCTAGGTTAACGGACGGGCACTATGTAGGTAACCTACCGGGCACTTGGACAGTCTAGGTTACCTAGCGTGCACTTGGACTATCTAGGTTAACGAACGGGCAATTGGACTATATAGGTTACCTAGCGGGCACTTGGACTATGTAGGATCCCTATCGGACATTTGGACTACTTAGGCCACCTAGCGGGCACTTGGACTATCTAGGTTAACTAGCGAGCACTTGGACTATCTAGGTTAACGAACGGGCAATTGGACTATATAGGTTACCTAGCGGGCACTTGGACTATGTAGGATCCCTATCGGACATTTGGACTACTTAGGCCACCTAACGGGCACTGGGACTATCTAGGTTAACTAGCGGGCACTTGGACTATCTAAGTTACCTAGCTGGCACTTGGACTATGAAGGTTCCCTAGCGGGCACTTGGATTATCTAGGTTACCTAGCGGGCACTTGGACTATGTAGGTCATCTAGCGGGCCCTTGGACTATCTAGGTTAGCTAACTGGCACTTGGACTATGTAGGTTAACTAGCGGACACTTGCACGATCTAGGTTAACTAGCGGGCTCTTGCATTATGTAGGTTAACAAGCGGGCACTTGGACGATATAGGTAAACTAGCGGGCACTTGGAGGATCTAGGTTAACTAGCGGGCACTTGGACTATCTAGGTTAACTAGCGGGCACTTGGACTATCTAGATTAACTAGCGGGCACTTGGACAATGCAGGTTCCCTAGCGGGCACTTGGACTACCAAGTTCCCTAACGGGCACTGGGACTATGTAGGATACCTAGCGGGCACTTGGACTATCTAGGTTACATAGCGGGCAATTGGACTATGTACGTCCCCTAGCGCTTACTTGGACTATCTAGGTTTTTCTAGAGGGCCCATGGACTATGTAGATTAACTAGCGGGCACTTGGATTATCTAGGTTAACTAGCGGGTGCTTGGAGGATCTAGGTTAACTAGCGGGCACTTGGACTATCTAGGTTAACTAGCGGGCACTTGGACTATCTAGATTAACTAGCGGGCACTTGGACAATGCAGGTTTCCTAGCGGGCACTTGGACTACCAAGTTCCCTAACGGGCACTGGGACTATGTAGGATACCTAGCGGGCACTTGGACTATTTACGTCCCTTAGCGGGCACTTGGACTATCTAGGTTCCCTAACGGGCACTTGGACTATGTAGGTTCCCTATCGTGCATTGGACTATATAGGTTAACTAGAGGGACATTGGACTATCTAGGTTACCTAGCGGGCACTTGGAGTATGTAGGATAACTAGCGGACAATTGGACAATCTAGGTTACCTAGCGGGCACTTGAACTATGTAAATACCTTAGCGGGCACTTGGACTATCTAGGTTACCTAGTGGGCACTTGGACTATGTACGTCCCCTAGCGGGCACTTGGACTATCTAGGTTAACTAGAGGGCCCTTGGTCTATGTAGGTTAACTAGCGGGCACTTGGATTATCTAGGTTTACTAGCGGGCACTTGGACGATCTAGGTTAACTAGCGAGCACTTGGACTATCTAGGTTAACTAGCGGACCTTGGACTACGTAGGTTAACTAGCGGGCACTTGGACACTCTAGGTTAGCTAACGGGCACTTGGACTAAGTACGTCCCCTAGTGGGCACTTGGACAGTCTAGGTTAACTAACGGGCACTGGGACTATCTAGGTTAACTAGCGGGCACTTGGACTATCTAAGTTACCTAGCTGGCACTTGGACTATGAAGGTTCCCTAGCGGGCACTTGGATTATCTAGGTTACCTAGCGGGCACTTGGACTATGTAGGTCATCTAGCGGGCCCTTGGACTATGTAGGTTAGCTAACTGGCACTTGGACTATGTAGGTTAACTAGCGGACACTTGCACGATCTAGGTTAACTAGCGGGCTCTTGCACTACGTAGGTTAACAAGCGGGCACTTGGACTATCTAGGTTAACTAGCGGGCACTTGGACTATCTAGATTAACTTGCGGGCACTTGGACAATGCAGGTTTCCTAGCGGGCACTTGGACTACCAAGTTCCCTAACGGGCACTGGGACTATGTAGGATACCTAGCGGGCACTTGGACTATTTACGTCCCTTAGCGGGCACTTGGACTATCTAGGTTCCCTAACGGGCACTTGGACTATGTAGGTTCCCTATCGTGCATTGGACTATATAGGTTAACTAGAGGGACATTGGACTATCTAGGTTACCTAGCGGGCACTTGGAGTATGTAGGATAACTAGCGGACAATTGGACAATCTAGGTTACCTAGCGGGCACTTGAACTATGTAAATACCTTAGCGGGCACTTGGACTATCTAGGTTACCTAGTGGGCACTTGGACTATGTACGTCCCCTAGCGGGCACTTGGACTATCTAGGTTAACTAGAGGGCCCTTGGTCTATGTAGGTTAACTAGCGGGCACTTGGATTATCTAGGTTTACTAGCGGGCACTTGGACGATCTAGGTTAACTAGCGGGCCCTTGGACTATCTAGATTAACTAGCGGGCACTTGGACGATGCGGGTTCCCTAACGGGCACTTGGACTATGTAGATTCCCTAGCGGGCACTTGGACTACGTAGTTTCCCTAGCGAGCACTTGGACTATGTGGGTACCCTAGCGGGCATTTGGAATATCTAGGTTAACTAGTGGGCCCTTGGACTATGTAGGTTAACTAGCGGGCACTTGGACGATCTAGGTTAACTAGCGGGCACTTGGACTATCTAGATTAACTAGTGGGCACTTGGACGATGCAGGTTCCCTAACGGGCACTTGGACTATGTAGATTCCCTAGCGGGCACTTGGACTACGTAGGTTCCCTAGCGAGCACTTGGACTATGTGGGTACCCAAGCGGGCATTTGGACTATCTAGGTTACCTAGCGGGCACTTGGACTATGTACCTTCCCTAGCGGGCAATTGGAATATCTATGTTAACTAGCGGGCACTTGGAATATGTAGGTTAACTAGCGGACACTTGCACTATATAGGTTACCTAGCAGGCACTTGGACTATCTAGGTTAACTAGCGGGCACTTGGACTATGTAGGTTCCTTAGCGGGCACTTGGACTATCTAGGTTACGTAGCGGGCACTAGGTATATAGGTTAACTAGCGGGCACTTGGACTATGTAGGTTAACTAGAGGACACTAGGACTATCTAGGTTAACTAGTGGGCCCTTGGACTATGTAGGTTAACTAGCGGGCACTTGGACAATCTAGGTTAACTAGCAGACACTTGGACGATCTAGGTTAACTAGCGGGCACTTGGACTATCAAAGTTAACAAGTGAGCCCTTGGACTATGTAGGTTAAGTAGCGGGCCCTTGGACTATCTAGGTTGCCTAGCGGGCACTTGGAATATATAGGTTACCTAGCGGGCAAATGGACTATGTAGGTTACCTAGTGGGCACTTGGACTATCTAGGTTAACGAACGGGCACTTGGAATGTGCAGGTAACCTAGCGGGCACTTGGACTGTCTAGGTTCCCTAACGGGCACTTGGACTTCTAAGTTAACGACGGGCACTTGGACTATGTAGGTTGCTTAGCAGGCACTTGGACTATCTAGTTTAGGTAACGGGCACTTTGAGTATCTAAGTTACCAAGCGGGAACTTGGACAATGTAAGTTACCTAGCGGGCACTTTGACTATCTAGGTTACATAGCGGGCACTTGGACTATGTAGGTTAACTAGCGAGCACTTGGACTCTAGGTTACCTAGCGGGCACTTGGACTATCTAGGTTACCTAGCGGGCCCTTTGACTATGTAGGTTTCCTAGCGGGTACTTGGACTATCTAGGTTAACGAACGGGCACTTGGACTATGTAGGTAACCTAGCGGGCACTTGGACAGTCTAGGTTACCTAGCGTGCACTTGGACTATCTAGGTTAACGAACGGGTACTTGGACTATATAGGTTACCTAGCGGGCACTTGGACTATGTAGGATCCCTATCGGATATTTGGACTACTTAGGCCACCTAGCGGGCACTTGGACTATCTAGGTTAACTAGCGGGCACTTGGACTATCTAGGTCAACTAGCGGACCTTGGACTACGTAGGTTAACTAGGGGGCACTTGGAATATCTAGGTTACCTAGCGGGCACTTGGACTATGTACGTCCCCTAGCGGGCACTTGGACTATCTAGGTTAACTAGAGGGCCCTTGGTCTATGTAGGTTAACTAGCGGGCACTTGGATTATCTAGGTTAACTAGCGGGAACTTGGACGATCTAGGTTAAGTAGCGGTTACTTGGACTATCTACCTTAACTAGCGGGCACTTGGACTATCTAGGTTACCTAGCGGGCACTTGGACTATGTACGTCCCCTAGCACGTACTTGGACTATCTAGGTTAACTAGAGGGCCCTTGGACTATGTAGGTTAACTAGCGGGCACTTGGATTATCTATGTTAACTAGCGGGCACTTGGACAATGCAGGTTCCCTAGCGGGCACTTGGACTACCAAGTTCGCTAACGGGCACTGGGACTATGTAGGTTCCCTAGCGGGCACTTAGACTATGTACGTCCCTTAGCGGGCACTTGGACTATCTAGGTTCCCTAACGGGCACTTGGACTATGTAGGTTCCTCAGCGGGCACCTGGACTATGTAGGTTCCCTATCGTGCATTGGACTATATAGGTTAACTAGAGGGACCTTGGACTATCTAGGTTACCTAGCGGGCACTTGGAGTATGTAGGTTAACTAGCGGACAATTGGACAATCTAGGTTACCTAGCGGGCACTTGAACTATGTACATACCCTAGCGGGCACTTGGACTATCTAGGCTACCTAGCGGGCACTTGGACTATGTAGGTCCCCTAGCGGGCACTTGGACTATCTAGGTTAACTAGAGGGCTTTTGGTCTATGTAGGTTAACTAGCGGGCACTTGGATTATCTAGGTTTACTAGCGGGCACTTGGACGATCTAGGTTAACTAGCGGGCACTTGGACTATCTAGATTAACTAGCGGGCACTTGGACGATGCAGGTTCCCTAACGGGCACTTGGACTATGTAGATTCCCTAGCGGGCACTTGGACTACGTAGGTTCCCTAGGGAGCACTTGGACTATGTGGGTACCCTAGCCGGCATTTGGACTATCTAGGTTAACTAGTGGGCCCTTGGACTATGTAGGTTAACTAGCGGGCACTTGAACGATCTAGGTTAACTAGCGGGCACTTGGACAATCTAGGTTAACTAGCGGGCACTTGGACTATCAAAGTTAACTAGCGAGCCCTTGGACTATATAGGTTACCTAGCGGGCATTTGGACTATCTAGGTTACCTAGGGGGCATTTGGACTATATAGGTTACCTAGCGGGCACTTGGACTATGTAGGTTAACTAGAGGACACTTGGACGATCTAGGTTAACTAGTGGGCCCTTGGACTATATAGGTCAACGAACGGGCACTTGGACTATGTAGTTTACCTAGCGGGCACTTGGACTATCTAGGTTACCTAACGGGCACTTGGACTATGCAGGATACCTAGTGGGCACTTGGACTGTCTAGGTTACCTAAAGGGCACTTGGAATATCTAGGTTACCTAGCGGGCACTTTGACTCTAAAGGTTACCTGCGGGCCCTTGGACTATGTAGGTTACCTAGCGGGCACTTGGACAGTCGAGGTTACCTAGCGGGCACTTGGACTTCTAGGTTAACGAACGGGCACTTGGACTATGTAGGTTGCCTAGCGGGCACTTGGACTATCTAGGTTAGGTAACGGGCACTTGGACTATCTAGGTTACCTAGCGGGAACTTGGACAATGTAGGTTACCTAGGGGGAATTTGGACTATCTAGGTTACCTAACGGGCACTTGGAATATCTAGGTTACATAGCGGGCACTTGGACTATGTAGGTTACCTAGCGGGCCCTTGGACTATGTAGGTTACCTTGCGGGCACTTGGACTATCTATGTAAACTAGCTGGTTCTGGACTATGTAGATTAACTAGCGGGCACTTGGACAATGCAGGTTCTCTTGTGGGCACTTTGACTATGTAGGTTCCCTAGCGGGCACTTGGACTATCTAGGTTACCTAACGGGCACTTGGAATATGTAGGTTCCCTATCGGGCACTTGGACTATGTAGGCTCCCTAGCGGTCATTTGGACTATATAGATTACCTAGCGGGCACTTAGAATTTGTAGGTTACCTAGCGGGCACTTGGACCATCTAGGTTACCTAGCGGGCACTTGGAGTATCTATGTTAACTAACGGTCACTTGGACTATGTAGGTTCCCTAGCGGGCCCTTGGACTATGTAAGTTCCCTAGCGGGCACTTGGACTATGTGGGTTCCCTAGCTGGCATTTGGACTATCTAGGTTACCTAACGGGCACTTGGACTATGTAGGTTCCCTAGCGGGCACTTGGATTATGTAGGTTCCCTATCGGGCACTTGGACTATGTAGGTTAACTAGCGGGCATTTGGACTATGTAGGTTACCTAGCGGGCACTTGGACTATATAGGTTCCCTATCAGGCACTTTGAGAATGTAGGTTAACTATGGGGCACTAGGACAATGTAGGTTACCTAGCGGGCCCTTGGATTATCTAGGTTAACGAACGGGCACTTGGACTATGTAGGTTACCTAGTAGCCACTTGGACTATCTACGTTACCTAGCGGGCACTTGGACTATGTACGTTATCTGGGGGCACTTGAACTGTCTAGGTTACCTAGCAGGCACTTGGATTATCTAGGTTAACGAACGGGCACTTGGACTATGTAGGTTACCTAGTAGCCACTTGGACTATCTACGTTAGCTAACAGGCTCTTGGACTATCTAGGTTCCCTAGCAGGCACTTGTACTATCTAGGTTACCTAGCGGGCACTTGGACTATGTAGGTCAACTAGCGGGCCCTTGGAGTATCTAGGTTACCTAACGGGCACTTAGATTATGTAGGTTAACTAGCGGGCACTTGGAATATGTAGGTTAACTAGCGGACACTTGCACTATGTAGGTTAACTAGCAGGCCCATGGACTATGTAGGTTTACTAGCGGGCCCTTCGGCTATCTAGGTTCCCTAAAGGGCACTTGGACTATCTAGGTTACCGAACGGGCACTTGGACTATCTAGGTTACCTAGCGGGCACTTGGACTATGTAGGATAACTATGGGGCCCTTGGACGATCTAGGTTACCTAGCGGGTACTTGAACTATCTAGGTTAACTAGCGCAGCTTGCACTATCTAGGTTACCTAGCGGGCACTTGGACTATGTACGTTCCCTAGCGGGCACTTGGAATATCTATATTAACTAGCGGGCACTTGGAATATGTAGGTTAACTAGTGGACACTTGCACTATGTAGGTTACCTAGCAGGCACTTGGACTATCTAGGTTAACTAGCGTGCCCTTGGACTATGTAGGTTCCTTAGCGGGCACTTGGACTATCTAGGTTACGTAGCGGGCACTTGGTATATAGATTAACTAGTGGGCACTTGGACTATGTAGGTTAACTAGAGGACACTTGGACTATCTAGGTTAACTAGCAGGCACTTGGACGATCTAGGTTAACTAGCGGGCACTTGGACTATCAAAGTTAACAAGTGAGCCCTTGGACTATGTAGGTTAAGTAGCGGGCCCTTGGACTATCTAGGTTGCCTAGCGGGCACTTGGACTATATAGGTTACCTAGCGGGCAATTGGACTATGTAGTTTACCTAGTGGGCACTTGGACTATCTAGGTTAACGAACGGGCACTTGGACAATGTAGGTAACCTAGCGGGCACTTGGACTGTCTAGGTTTCCTAGCGGGCACTTGGACTTCTAAGTTAACGACGGGCACTTGGACTATGTAGGTTGCTTAGCGGGCACTTGGACTATCTAGGTTAGGTAACGGGCACTTTGAGTATCTAGGTTACCTAGCGGGAACTGGGACAATGTAAGTTACCTAGCGGGCACTTTGACTATCTACGTTACATAGAGGGCACTTGGACTATGTAGGTTAACTATCGAGCACTTGGACTCTAGGCTACCTAGCGGACACGTGGACTATCTAGGTTAGCTAGCGGGCCCTTTGACTATGTAGGTTTCCTAGCGGGTACATGGACTATCTAGGTTAACGGACGGGCACTTGGACTATGTAGGTAACCTAGCGGGCACTTGGACAGTCTAGGTTACCTAGCGAGCACTTGGACTATCTAGGTTAACGAACGGGCAATTGGACTATATAGGTTACCTAGCGGGCACTTGGACTAAGTAGGATCCCTATCGGACATTTGGACTACTTAGGCCACCTAGCGGGCACTTGGACTATCTAGGTTAACTAGCGAGCACTTGGACTATCTAGGTTAACTAGCGGTCCTTGGACTACGTAGGTTAACTAGCGGGCACTTGGACACTCTAGGTTAGCTAACGGGCACTTGGACTAAGTACGTCCCCTAGTGGGCACTTGGACAGTCTAGGTTAACTAACGGGCACTGGGACTATCTAGGTTAACTAGCGGGCACTTGGGCTATCTAAGTTACCTAGCTGGCACTTGGACTATGAAGGTTCCCTAGCGGGCACTTGGATTATCTAGGTCATCTAGCGGGCCCTTGGACTATCTAGGTTAGCTAACTGGCACTTGGACTATGTAGGTTAAATAGTGGACACTTGCACGATCTAGGTTAACTAGCGGGCTCTTGCACTATGTAGGTTAACTAGCGGGCACTTGGACGATCTAGGTTAACTAGCGGGCACTTGGACGATATAGGTAAACTAGTGGACACTTGGACAATCTTGGTTACCTAGCTGGCACTTGAACTATGTACATACCCTAACGGGCACTTGGACTATCTAGGTTACATAGCGGGCAATTGGACTATGTACGTCCCCTAGCGCTTACTTGAACTATCTAGGTTAACTAGAGGGCCCATGGACTATGTAGATTAACTAGCGGGCACTTGGATTATCTAGGTTAACTAGCGGGCACTTGGAGGATCTAGGTTAACTAGCGGGCACTTGGACTATCTAGGTTAACTAGCGGGCACTTGGACTATCTAGATTAACTAGCGAGCACTTGGACAATGCAGGTTCCCTAGCGGGCACTTGGACTACCAAGTTCCCTAACGGGCACTGGGACTATGTAGGATACCTAGCGGGCACTTGGACTATTTACGTCCCTTAGCGGGCACTTGGACTATCTAGGTTCCCTAACGGGCACTTGGACTATGTAGGTTCCCTATCGTGCATTGGACTATATAGGTTAACTAGAGGGACATTGGACTATCTAGGTTACCTAGCGGGCACTTGGAGTATGTAGGATAACTAGCGGACAATTGGACAATCTAGGTTACCTAGCGGGCACTTGAACTATGTAAATACCTTAGCGGGCACTTGGACTATCTAGGTTACCTAGTGGGCACTTGGACTATGTACGTCCCCTAGCTGGCACTTGGACTATCTAGGTTAACTAGAGGGCCCTTGGTCTATGTAGGTTAACTAGCGGGCACTTGGATTATCTAGGTTTACTAGCGGGCATTTGGATGATCTAGGTTAACTAGCGGGCACTTGGACTATCTAGATTAACTAGCGGGCACTTGGACGATGCAGGTTCCCTAACGGGCACTTGGACTATGTAGATTCCCTAGCGGGCACTTGGACTACGTAGTTTCCCTAGCGAGCACTTGGACTATGTGGGTACCCTAGCGGGCATTTGGAATATCTAGGTTAACTAGTGGGCCCTTGGACTATGTAGGTTAACTAGCGGGCACTTGGACGATCTAGGTTAACTAGCGGGCACTTGGACTATCTAGATTAACTAGTGGGCACTTGGACGATGCAGGTTCCCTAACGGGCACTTGGACTATGTAGATTCCCTAGCGGGCACTTGGACTACGTAGGTTCCCTAGCGAGCACTTGGACTATGTGGGTACCCTAGCGGGCATTTGGACTATCTAGGTTACCTAGCGGGCCCTTGGACTATGTACCATCCCTAGCGGGCACTTGGAATATCTATGTTAACTAGCGGGCACTTGGAATATGTAGGTTAACTAGCGGACACTTGCACTATATAGGTTACCTAGCAGGCACTTGGACTATCTAGGTTAACTAGCGGGCACTTGGACTATGTAGGTTCCTTAGCGGGCACTTGGACTATCTAGGTTACGTAGCGGGCACTAGGTATATAGGTTAACTAGCGGGCACTTGGACTATGTAGGTTAACTAGAGGACACTTGGACTATCTAGGTTAACTAGTGGGCCCTTGGACTATGTAGGTTAACTAGCGGGCACTTGGACAATCTAGGTTAACTAGCAGGCACTTGGACGATCTAGGTTAACTAGCGGGCACTTGGACTATCAAAGTTAACAAGTGAGCCCTTGGACTATGTAGGTTAAGTAGCGGGCCCTTGGACTATCTAGGTTGCCTAGCGGGCACTTGGACTATATGGGTTACCTAGCGGGCAATTGGACTATGTAGGTTACCTAGTGGGCACTTGGACTATCTAGGATAACGAACGGGCACTTGGAATGTGCAGGTAACCTAGCGGGCACTTGGACTGTCTAGGTTCCCTAACGGGCACTTGGACTTCTAAGTTAACGACGGGCACTTGGACTATGTAGGTGGCTTAGCAGGCACTTGGACTATCTAGGTTAGGTAACGGGCACTTTGAGTATCTAGGTTACCAAGCGGGAACTTGGACAATGTAAGTTACCTAGCGGGCACTTTGACTATCTAGGTTACATAGCGGGCACTTGGACTATGTAGGTTAACTAGCGAGCACTTGGACTCTAGGTTACCTAGCGGGCACTTGGACTATCTAGGTTACCTAGCGGGCCCTTTGACTATGTAGGATTCCTAGCGGGTACTTGGACTATCTAGGTTAACGAACGGGCACTTGGACTATGTAGGTAACCTAGCGGGCACTTGGACAGTCTAGGTTACCTAGCGTGCACTTGGACTATCTAGGTTAACGAACGGGCACTTGGACTATATAGGTTACCTAGCGGGCACTTGGACTATGTAGGATCCCTATCGGACATTTGGACTACTTAGGCCACCTAGCGGGCACTTGGACTATCTAGGTTAACTAGCGGGCACTTGGACTATCTAGGTCAACTAGCGGTCCCTTGTACTATGTAGGTTAACTAGCGAGCACTTGGACTATCTAGGTTAACTAGCGGACCTTGGACTACGTAGGTTAACTAGCGGGCACTTGGATGATCAATGTTAACTAGCGGTAACTTGGACTATCTAGGTTAGCTAACGGGCACTTGGAATAAGTACGTCCCCTAGTGGGCACTTGGACACTCTAGGTTAACTAACGGGCACTAGGACTATCTAGGTTAAATAGCGGGCACATGGACTATCTAAGTTACCTAGCTGGCACTTGGATTATGAAGGTTCCCTAGCCGGCACTTAGATTATCTAGGTTACCTAGCGGGCACTTGGCTATGTAGGTCAACTAGCAGGCCCTTGGACTATCTAGGTTAGCTAACTGTCACTTGGACTATGTAGGTTAACTAGCGGACACTTGCACGATCTAGATTAATTAGCGGGCTCTTGCACTATGTAGGTTAACTAGTGGTCACTTGGACGATATAGGTAAACTAGCGGGCACTTGGACGATCTAGGTTAACTAGCGGGCACTTGGACGATATAGGTAAACTAGCGGACACTTGGACAATCTTGGTTACCTAGCTGGCACTTGAACTATGTACATACCCTAGCGGGCACTTGGACTATCTAGGTTACCTAGCGGGCACTTGGACTATGTACGTCCCCTAGCGCGTACTTGGACTATCTAGGTTAACTAGAGGGCCCTTGGACTATGTAGGTTAACTAGCGGGCACTTGGATTATCTAGGTTAACTAGCAGGCACTTGGACGATCTAGTTTAACTAGCGGGCACTTGGACTATCTAGGTTAACTAACGGGCACTTGGACTATCTAGATTAACTAGCGGGCACTTGGACAATGCAGGTTCCCTAGCGGGCACTTGGACTCCCAAGTTCCCTAACGGGCACTGGGACTATGTAGGATCCCTAGCGGGCACTTGGACTATGTACGTCCCTTAGCGGGCACTTGGACTATCTAGGTTCTCTAATGGGCAATTGGACACTGTAGGTTCCTCAGCGGCCACTTGGACTATGTAGTTTCCCTATCGTGCATTGGACTATATAGGTTAACTAGAGGGACCTTGGACTATCTAGGTTACCTAGCGGGCACTTGGAGTATGTAGGTTAACTAGCGGACAATTGGACAATCTAGGTTACCTAGCGGGCACTTGAACTATGTACATACCCTAGCGGGCACTTGGACTATCTAGGTTACCTAGCGGGCACTTGGACTATGTACGTCCGCTAGCGGGGACTGGACTATCTAGGTTAACTAGAGGGCCCTTGGTCTATGTAGGTTAACTAGCGGGCACTTGGATTATCTAGGTTTTCTAGCGGGCACTTGGACGATCTAGGTTAACTAGCGGGCACTTGGACTATCTAGATTAACTAGCGGGCACTTGGACGATGCAGGTTCCCTAACGGGCACTTGGACTATGTAGATTCCCTAGCGGGCACTTGGACTACGTAGGTTCCCTAGCGAGCACTTGGACTATGTGGGTACCCTAGCGGGCATTTGGACTATCTAGGTTAACTAGTGGGCCCTTGGGCTATGTAGGTTAAATAGCGGGCACTTGGACGATCTAGGTTAACTAGCGGGCACTTGGACAATCTAGGTTAACTAGCGGGCACTTGGACTATCAAAGTTAACTAGCGAGCCCTTGGACTATATAGGTTACCTAGCGGGCATTTGGACTATCTAGGTTACCTAGGGGGCATTTGGACTATATAGGTTACCTAGCGGGCACTTGTACTATGTAGGTTAACTAGAGGACACTTGGATGATCTAGGTTCACTAGTGGGCCCTTGGACTATATAGGTTAACGAACGGGCACTTGGACTATGTAGGTTACCTAGCAGGCACTTGGACTGTCTAGGTTACCTAGCGGGCACTTGGACTATCTAGGTTACCTAACTGGCACTTGGACTATGCAGGATACCTAGTGGGCACTTGGACTGTCTAGGTTACCTAGCGGGCACTTGGACTATATAGGTTAACTAGCGGGCACTTGGACTATCTAGGTTACCTAACGGGCACTTGGACTATCTAGGTTACCTAGCGGGCACTTTGACTCTAAAGGTTACCTTGCGGGCCCTTGGACTATGTAGGTTACCTAGTGGGCCCTTGGACAGTCGAGGTTACCTAGCGGGCACTTGGATTTCTAGGTTAACGAACGGGCACTTGGACTATGTAGGTTGCCTAGCGGGCACTTGGACTATCTAGGTTAGGTAACGGGCACTTGGACTATCTAGGTTACCTAGCGGAAACTTGGACAATGTTGGTTACCTAGGGGTAATTTGGACTATCTAGGTTACCTAACGGGCACTTGGACTATCTAGGTTACATAGCGGACACTTGGAGTATGTAGGTTACCTAGCGGGCCCTTGGACTATGTAGGTTATCTTGCGGGCACTTGGACTATCTAGGTAAACTAGCGGGTTCTGGACTATGTAGATTAACTAGCGGGCACTTGAACAATGCAGGTTCCCTTGCGGGCACTTTGACTATGTAGGTTCCCTAGCGAGCACTTGGACTATATATGTTCACTACGGGCACTTGGACTATCTACGTTACCTAACGGGCACTTAGAATATGTAGGTTCCCTATCGGGTACCAGGACTATGTAGGCTCCCTAGCGGTCAATTGGACTATATAGATTACCTAGCGGGCACTTAGAATTTGTAGGTTACCTAGCGGGCACTTGGACTATCTAGGTTACCTAGCGGGCACTTGGACTATCTAGGTTAACTAACGGTCATTTGGACTATGTAGGTTCCCTAGCGGGCCCTTGGACTATGTAAGTTTCCTAGCGGGCACTTGGACTATCTAGGTTACCTAACGGGCACTTGGACTATGTAGGTTAACTAGCGGGCACTTGCATTATTTAGGTTAACTAGCGGGCACTTGGACTATCTAGATTAACTAGCGGGCACTTGGACTATCTAGATTAACTAGCGGGCACTTGGACAATGCAGGTTCCCTAGCGGGCACTTGGATTCCCAAGTTCCCTAACGGGCACTGGGACTATGTAGGATCCCTAGCGGGCACTTGGACTATGTACGTCCCTTAGCAGGCACTTGGAATATCTATGTTAACTAGCGGGCACTTGGAATATGTAGGTTAACTAGCGGACACTTGCACTATATAGGTTACCTAGCAGGCACTTGGACTATCTAGGTTAACTAGCGGGCACTTGGACTATGTAGGTTCCTTAGCGGGCACTTGGACTATCTAGGGTACGTAGCGGGCACTTGGTATATATATTAACTAACGGGCACTTGGACTATGTAGGTTCCCTAGCGGGCACTTCGATGATGTAGGTTCCCTATCGGGCACTTGGACTATGTACGTTAACTAGCGGGCATTTGGACTATGTAGGTTACCTAGCGGGCACTTGGACTATATAGGTTCTCTATCGGGCACTTTGAGAATGTAGGTTAACTAGGGGGCACTAGGACGATGTAGGTTACCTAGCGGGCCCTTGGATTATCTAGGTTAACGAACGGGCACTTGGACTATGTAGGTTACCTAGTAGCCACTTGGACGATCTACGTTACCTAGCGGGCACTTGGACTATGTACGTTATCTGGGGGCACTTGAACTGTCTAGGTTACCTAGCAGGCACTTGGATTATCTAGGTTAACGAACGGGCACTTGGACTATGTAAGTTACCTAGTAGCCACTTGGACTATCTAGGTTAGCTAACAGGCTCTTGGACTATCTAGGTTCCCTAGCGGGCACTTGGACTATGTAGGTCAACTAGCAGGCCCTTGGACTATCTAGGTTACCTAACGGGCACTTAGATTATGTAGGTTAACTAGCGGGCACTTGGAATATGTAGGTTTACTAGCGGACACTTGCACTATGTAGGTTAACTAGCGGGCCCATGGACTATGTAGGTTTACTAGCGGGCCCTTGGACTATCTAGGTTCCCTAAAGGGCACTTGGACTATCTAGGTTACCGAACGGGCACTTGGACTATCTAGGTTACCTAGCGGGCACTTGGACTATGTAGTATAACTATGGGGCCCTTGGACGATCTAGGTTACCTAGCGGGTACTTGAACTATCTAGGTTAACTAGCGCAGCTTGCACTATCTAGGTTACCTAGCGGGCACTTGGACTATGTACGTTCCCTAGCGGGCACTTGGAATATCTATATAAACTAGCGGGCACTTGGAATATGTAGGTTAACTAGTGGACACTTGCACTATGTAGGTTACCTAGCAGGCACTTGGACTATCTAGGTTAACTAGCGTGCCCTTGGAGTATGTAGGTTCCTTAGCGGGCACTTGGACTACCTAGGTTACGTAGCGGAGACTTGGTATATAGATTAACTAGTGGGCACTAGGACTATGTAGGTTAACCAGAGGACACTTGGACTATCTAGGTTAACTAGCAGGCACTTGGACGATCTAGGTTAACTAGCGGGCACTTGGACTATCAAAGTTAACAAGTGAGCCCTTGGACTATGTAGGTTAAGTAGCGGGCCCTTGGACTATCTAGGTTGCCTAGCGGGCACTTGGACTATATAGGTTACCTAGCGGGCAATTGGACTATGTAGGTTACCTAGTGGGCACTTGGACTATCTAGGTTAACGAACGGGCACTTGGAATGTGCAGGTAACCTAGCGGGCACTTGGACTGTCTAGGTTTCCTAGCGGGCACTTGGAATTCTAAGTTAACGACGGGCACTTGGACTATCTAGGTTAGGTAACGGGCACTTTGAGTATCTAGGTTACCTAGCGCGAACTGGGACAATGTAAATTACCTAGCGGGCACTTTGACTATCAAGGTTACATAGAGGGCACTTGGACTATGTAGGTTAACTAGCGAGCACTTGGACTCTAGGTTACCTAGCGGACACTTGGACTATCTAGGTTACCTAGCGGGCCCTTTGACTATGTAGGTTTCCTAGCGGGTACTTGGACTATCTAGGTTAACGAACGGGCACTTGGACTATGTAGGTAACCTAGCGGGCACTTGGACAGTCTAGGTTACCTAGCGTGCACTTGGACTATCTAGGTTAACGAACGGGCAATTGGACTATATAGGTTACCTAGCGGGCACTTGGACTATGTAGGATCCCTATCGGACATTTGGACTACTTAGGCCACCTAGCGGGCACTTGGACTATCTAGGTTAACTAGCGAGCACTTGGACTATCTAGGTTAACTAGCGGACCTTGGACTACGTAGGTTAACTAGCGGGCACTTGGACTATCTAGGTTAGCTAACGGGCACTAGGACTAAGTACGTCCCCTAGTGGGCACTTGGACACTCTAGGTTAACTAACGGGCACTAGGACTATCTAGGTTAACTAGCGGGCACTTGGACTATCTAAGTTACCTAGCTGGCACTAGGACTATGAAGGTTCCCTAGCGGGCACTTGGATTATCTAGGTTACCTAGCGGGCACTTGGACTATGTAGGTCATCTAGCGGGCCCTTGGACTATCTAGGTTAGCTAACTGGCACTTGGACTATGTAGGTTAACTAGCGGACACTTGCACGATCTAGGTTAATTAGCGGGCTCTTGCACTATGTAGGTTAACTAGCGGGCACTTGGACGATATAGGTAAACTAGCGGGCACTTGGACGATCTAGGTTAACTAGCGGGCACTTGGACGATATAGGTAAACTAGTAGACACTTGGACAATCTTGGTTACCTAGCTGGCACTTGAACTATGTACATACCCTAGCGGGCACTTGGACTATCTAGGTTACATAGCGGGCACTTGGACTATGTACGTCCCCTAGCGCTTACTTGGATTATCTAGGTTAACTAGAGGGCCCATGGACTATGTAGATTAACTAGCGGGCACTTGGATTATCTAGGTTAACTAGCGGGCACTTGGAGGATCTAGGTTAACTAGCGGGCACTGGACTATCTAGGTTAACTAGCGGGCACTTGGACTATCTAGATTAACTAGCGGGCACTTGGACAATGCAGGTTCCCTAGCGGGCACTTGGACTACCAAGTTCCCTAACGGGCACTGGGACTATGTAGGATACCTAGCGGGCACTTGGACTATGTACATCCCTTAGCGGGCACTTGGACTATCTAGGTTCCCTAACGGGCACTTGGACTATGTAGGTTCCCTATCGTGCATTGGACTATATAGGTTAACTAGAGGGACCTTGGACTATCTAGGTTACCTAGCGGGCACTTGGAGTATGTAGGATAACTAGCGGACATTTGGACAATCTAGGTTACCTTCGGGCACTTGAACTATGTAAATACCTTAGCGGGCACTTTGACTATCTAGGTTACCTAGCGGGCACTTGGACTATGTACGTCCCCTAGCGGGGACTTGGACTATCTAGGTTAACTAGAGGGCCCTTGGTCTAAGTAGGTTAACTAGCGGGCACTTGGACGATCTAGGTTTACTAGCGGGCACTTGGACTATCTAGATTAACTAGCGGGCACTTGGACGATGCAGGTTCCCTAACGGGCACTTGGACTATGTAGATTCCCTAGCGGGCACTTGGACTACGTAGTTTCCCTAGCGAGCACTTGGACTATGTGGGTACCCTAGCGGGCATTTGGACTATCTAGGTTAACTAGTGGGCCCTTGGACTATGTAGGTTAACTAGCGGGCACTTGGACGATCTAGGTTAACAAGCGGGCACTTGGACTATCTAGATTAACTAGTGGGCACTTGGACGATGCAGGTTCCCTAACGGGCACTTGGACTATGTAGATTCCCTAGAGGGCACTTGGACTACGTAGGTTCCCTAGCGAGCACTTGGACTATGTGGGTACCCTAGCGGGCATTTGGACTATCTAGGTTACCTAGCGGGCACTTGGACTATGTACCTTCCCTAGCGGGCACTTGGAATATCTATGTTAACTAGCGGGCACTTGGAATATGTAGGTTAACTAGCGGACACTTGCACTATATAGGTTACCTAGCAGGCACTTGGACTATCTAGGTTAACTAGCGGGCACTTGGACTATGTAGGTTCCTTAGCGGGCACTTGGACTATCTAGGTTACGTAGCGGGCACTAGGTATATAGGTTAACTAGCGGGCACTTGGACTATGTAGGTTAACTAGAGGACACTTGGACTATCTAGGTTAACTAGTGGGCCCTTGGACTATGTAGGTTAACTAGCGGGCACTTGGACAATCTAGGTTAACTAGCAGGCACTTGGACGATCTAGGTTAACTAGCGGGCACTTGGACTATCAAAGTTAACAAGTGAGCTATTGGACTATGTAGGTTAAGTAGCGGGCCCTTGGACTATCTAGGTTGCCTAGCGGGCACTTGGACTATATAGGTTACCTAGCGGGCAATTGGACTATGTAGGTTACCTAGTGGGCACTTGGACTATCTAGGTTAACGAACGGGCACTTGGAATGTGCAGGTAACCTAGCGGGCACTTGGACTGTCTAGGTTCCCTAACGGGCACTTGGACTTCTAAGTTAACGACGGGCACTTGGACTATGTAGGTTGCTTAGCAGGCACTTGGGCTATCTAGGTTAGGTAACGGGCACTTTGAGTATCTAGGTTACCAAGCGTGAACTTGGACAATGTAAGTTACCTAGCGGGCACTTTGACTATCTAGGTTACATAGCGGGCACTTGGACTATGTAGGTTAACTAGCGAGCACTTGGACTCTAGGTTACCTAGCGGGCACTTGGACTATCTAGGTTACCTAGCGGGCCCTTTGACTATGTAGGTTTCCTAGCGGGTACTTGGACTATCTAGGTTAACGAACGGGCACTTGGACTATGTAGGTAACCTAGCGGGCACTTGGACAGTCTAGGTTACCTAGCGTGCACTTGGACTATCTAGGTTAACGAACGGGCACTTGGACTATATAGGTTACCTAGCGGGCACTTGGACTATGTAGGATCTCTATCGGACATTTGGACTACTTAGGCCACCTAGCGGGCACTTGGACTATCTAGGTTAACTAGCGGGCACTTGGACTATCTAGGTCAACTAGCTGGCCCTTGTACTATGTAGGTTAACTAGTGAGCACTTGGACTATCTAGGTTAACTAGCGGACCTTGGACTACGTAAGTTAACTAGCGGGCACTTGAATGATCAATGTTAACTAGCGGGCACTTGGACTATCTAGGTTAGCTAACGGGCACTTGGAATAAGTACGTCCCCTAGTGGGCACTTGGACACTCTAGGTTAACTAACGGGCACTAGGACTATATAGGTTAAATAGCGGGCACATGGACTATCTAAGTTACCTAGCTGGCACTTGGATTATGAAGGTTCCCTAGCCGGCACTTAGATTATCTAGGTTACCTAGCGGGCACTTGGCTATGTAGGTCAACTAGCGGGTCCTTGGACTATCTAGGTTAGCTAACTGGCACTTGCACTATGTAGGTTAACTAGCGGTCACTTGGACGATATAGATAAACTAGCGGGCACTTGGACGATCTAGGTTAACTAGCGGGCACTTGGACGATATAGGTAAACTAGCGGACACTTGGACAATCTTGGTTACCTAGCTGGCACTTGAACTATGTACATACCCTAGCGGGCACTTGGACTATCTAGGTTACCTAGCGAGCACTTGGACTATGTACGTCCCCTAGCGCGTACTTGGACTATCTAGGTTAACTAGAGGGCCCTTGGACTATGTAGGTTAACTAGCGGGCACTTGGATTATCTAGGTTAACTAGCGGGCACTTGGACGATCTAGGTTAACTAGCGGGCACTTGGACTATCTAGGTTAACTAGCGGGCACTTGGACTATCTAGATTAACTAGCGGGCACTTGGACAATGCAGGTTCCCTAGCGGGCACTTGGACTACCAAGTTCCCTAACGGGCACTGGGACTATGTAGGATCCCTAGCGGGCACTTGAACTATATACGTCCCTTAGCGGGCACTTGGACTATCTAGGTTCCCTAATGGGCAATTGGACACTGTAGGTTCCTCAGCGGCCACTTGGACTATGTAGTTTCCCTATCGTGCATTGGACTATATAGGTTAACTAGAGGGACCTTGGACTATCTAGGTTACCTAGCGGGCACTTGGAGTATGTAGGTTAACTAGCGGACAATTGGACAATCTAGGTTACCTAGCGGGCACTTGAACTATATACATACCCTAGCGGGCACTTGGACTATCTAGGTTACCTCGCGGGCACTTGGACTATGTACGTCCCCTAGCGGGCACTGGACTATCTATGTTAACTAGAGGGCCCTTGGTCTATGTAGGTTAACTAGCGGGCACTTGGATTATCTAGGTTTTCTAGCGCGCACTTGGACGATCTAGGTTTACTAGCGGGCACTTGGACTATCGAGATTAACTAGCGGGCACTTGGACGATGCAGGTTCCCTAACGGGCACTTGGACTATGTAGATTCCCTAGCGGGCACTTGGACTACGTAGGTTCCCTAGCGAGCACTTGGACTATGTGGGTACCCTAGCGGGCATTTGGACTATCTAGGTTAACTAGTGGGCCCTTGGGCTATGTCGGTTAACTAGCGGGCACTTGGACGATCTAGGTTAACTAGCGGGCACTTGGACAATCTAGGTTAACTAGCGGGCACTTGGACTATCAAAGTTAACTAGCGAGCCCTTGGACTATATAGGTTACCTAGCGTCATTTGGACTATCTAGGTTACCTAGGGGGCATTTGGACTATATAGGTTACCTAGCGGGCACTTGGACTATGTAGGTTAACTAGAGGACACTTGGATGATCTAGGTTCACTAGTGGGCCCTTGGACTATATAGGTTAACGAACGGGCACTTGGACTATGTAGGTTACCTAGCAGGCACTTGGACTGTCTAGGTTAGGTAACGGGCACTTGGACTATCTAGGTTACCTAGCGGGAACTTGGACAATGTTGGTTACCTAGGGGGTATTTGGACTATCTAGGTTACCTAACGGGCACTTGGACTATCTATGTTATATAGCGGACACTTGGAGTATGTAGGTTACCTAGCGGGCCCTTGGACTATGTAGGTTATCTTGTGGCCACTTGGACTATCTAGGTAAACTAGCGGGTTCTGGACTATGTAGATTAACTAGCGGGCACATGGACAATGCAGGTTCCCTTGCGGGCACTTTGACTATGTAGGTTCCCTAGCGAGCACTTGGACTATATATGGTCCCTACGGGCACTTGGACTATCTAGGTTACCTAACGGGCACTTAGAATATGTAGGTTCCCTATCGGGTACTTGGACTATGTAGGCTCCCTAGCGGTCAATTGGACTATATAGATTACCTAGCGGGCACTTAGAATTTGTAGGTTACCTAGCGGGCACTTGGACTATCTAGGTTACCTAGCGGGCACTTGGACTATCTAGGTTAACTAACGGTCACTTGGACTATGTAGGTTCCCTAGCGGGCCCTTGGACTATGTAAGTTCCCTAGCGGGCACTTGGACTATGTGGGTTCCCTAGCGGGCATTTGGACTATCTAGGTTTCCTAACGGGCACTTGGACTATGTAGGTTAACTAGCGGGCACTTGCATTATCTAGGTTAACTAGCGGGCACTTGGACTATCTAGATTAACTAGCGGGCACTTGGACTATCTAGATTAACTAGCGGGCACTTGGACAATGCAGGTTCCCTAGCGGGCACTTGGACTCCCAAGTTCCCTAACGGGCACTGGGACTATGTAGGATCCCTAGCGGGCACTTGGACTATGTACGTCCCTTAGCAGGCACATGGACTATCTAGGTTCCCTAATGGGCAATTGGACTATGTAGGTTCCTCAGCGGCCACTTGGACTATGTAGGTTCCCTATCGTGCATTGGACTGTATAGGTTAACTAGAGGGACCTTGGACTATCTTGGTTACCTAGCGGGCACATGGAGTATGTAGGTTAACTAGCGGACAATTGGACAATCTAGGTTACCTAGCGGGCACTTGAACTATGTACATAACCTAGCAGGCACTTGGACTATCTAGGTTACCAGCGGGCACTTGGACCATGTACGTCCCCTAGCGGGCACTTGGACTATCTAGGTTAACTAGAGGGCCCTTGGTCTATGTAGGTTAACTAGCGGGCACTTGGATTATCTAGGTTTACTAGCGGGCACTTGGACGATCTAGGTTAACTAGCGGGCACTTGGACTATCTAGATTAACTAGCGGGCACTTGGACGATGCAGGTTCCCTAACGGGCACTTGGACTATGTAGATTCCCTAGCGGGCACTTGGACAACGTAGGTTCCCTAGCGAGCACTTGGACTATGTGGGTACCCTAGCGGGCATTTGGACTATCTAGGTTAACTAGTGGGCCCTTGGACTATGTAGGTTAACTAGCGGGCACTTGGACGATCTAGGTTAACTAGCGGGCACTTGGACAATCTAGGTTAACTAGCGGGCACTTGGGCTATCAAAGTTAACTAGCGAGTCCTTGGACTATATAGGTTATAGCGGGCATTTGGATTATCTATGTTACCTAGGGGGCATTTGGACTATATAGGTTACCTAGCGGGCACTTGGACTATGTAGGTTAACTAGAGGACACTTGGACGATCTAGGTTAACTAGTCGCCCTTGGACAATCTAGGTTAACGAACGGGCACTTGGACTATCTAGGTTAGCTAGCGGGCACTTGGACTATGTAGGTTACCTAGCGGGAACTAGGACTATCTAGGTTACCTAACGGGCACTTGGACTATGCAGGATACCTAGTGGGCACTTGGACTGTCTAGGTTACCTAGCGGGCACTTGGACTATGTTGTTAACTAGCGGGCACGTGGACTATGCAGGATACCTAGTGGGCACTTGGACTGTCTAGGTTACCTAGCGGGCACTTGGACTATGTAGGTTAACTAGCGGGCACGTGGACTATCTAGGTTACCTAACGGGCACTTGGACTATCTAGGTTACCTAGCGGGCACTTTGACTCTAAAGGTTACCTTGCGGGCCCTTGGACTATGTAGGTTACCTAGCGGGCACTTGGACAGTCGAGGTTTCCTAGCGGGCACTTGGACTTCTAGGTTAACGAACGGGCACTTGGACTTTGTAGGTTGCCTAGCGGGCACTTGGACTATCTAAGTTAGGTAACGGGCACTTGGACTATCTAGGTTACCTAGCGGGAACTGGGACAATGTAGGTTACCTAGGGGGAATTTGGACTATCTAGGTTACCTAACGGGCACTTGGATTATCTAGGTTACATAGCGGGCACTTGGAGTATGTAGGTTACCTAGCGTGCCCTTGGACTATGTAGGTTACCTTGCGGGCACTTGGACTATCTAGGTAAACTAGCGGGTTCTGGACTATGTAGATTAACTAGCGGGCACTTGGACAATGCAGGTTCCCTTGCGGACACTTTGACTATGTAGGTTCCCTAGCGGGCACTTGGACTATATATGTTCCCTACGGGCACTTGTACTATCTAGGTTACCTAACGGGCACTTGGAATATGTAGGTTCCCTATCGGGCACTTGGACTATGTAGGCTCCCTAGCGGTCATTTGGACTATATAGGTTACCTAGCGGGCACTTAGAATTTGTAGGTTACCTAGCGGGCACTTGGACTATCTAGGTTACCTAGCGGGCACTTGGACTATCTAGGTTAGCTGACGGTCACTTGGACTATGTAGGTTCCCTAGCGGGCCCTTGGACTATGTAAGTTCCCTAGCGGGCACTTGGACTATGTGGGTTCCCTAGCGGGCATTTGGATTATGTAGGTTCTCTATCAGGCATTTGGGCTATGTAGGTTACCTAGCGGGCACTTGGACTATATAGGTTCCCTATCGGGCACTTGGACAATGTAGGTTAACTAGGGGGCACTAGGACAATGTAGGTTACCTAGCGGGCCCTTGGACTATCTAATTTACCTAGGGGGAACCTGGACTATGTAGGTGAACTAGTGGGCACTTGGACTATCTAGGTTACCTAACAGGCACTTGGAGTATGTAGGTTAACTAGCGGGCACTTGAACTATCTTGGTTACCTAGCGGGCTCTTGGACTATGTACGTTCCCTAGCAGGCACTTGGACTATCTACGTTACCTAGCAGGCACTTGGACTATGTACGTTATCTAGGGGGCACTTGAACTGTCTAGGTTACCTAGCGGGCACTTGGATTATCTAGGTTAACGAACGGGCACTCGGACTATGTAGGTTACCTAGCAGCCACTTGGACTATCTAGGTTAGCTAACAGGCTCTTGGACTATCTAGGTTCCTTAGCGGGCACTTGTACTATCTCGGTTACCTAGTGGGCACTTGGACTATGTAGGTCAACTAGCAGGCCCTTGGACTATCTAGGTTACCTAACGGACACTTAGATTATGTAGGTTAACTAGTGGGCACTTGGAATATGTAGGTTAACTAGCGGACACTTCACTTTGTAGGTTAACTAGCGGGCCCATGGACTATGTAGGTTTACTAGCGGGCCCTTGGACTATCTAGGTTCCCTAAAGGGCACTTGGACTATCTAGGTTACCGAACGGGCACATGGACTATGTAGGCTAACTAGGGGGCCCTTGGACGATCTAAGTTACCTAGCGGGTACTTGAACTATCTAGGTTAAGTAGAGGGCATTTGGACTATGTAGGTTACCTAGCGGGCACTTAGAATTTGTAGGTTACCTATCGGGCACTTGGACTATGTAGGTTCCCTAGCGGGCCCTTGGACTATGTAGTTTCCCTAGCGGGCCCTTGGACTATGTAAGTTCCCTAGCGGGCACTTGGACTATGTGGGTTTCCTGGCAGGCATTTGGACTATCTAGGTTACCTACCTGGCACTTGGACTCTGTAGGTTCCCTAGCGGGCACTTGGATTATACAGGTTCCCTCTCGGGCATTGGATTATCTAGGTTAACTAGAGGGCATTTGGAGTATGTAGGTTACCTAGCGGGCACTTGGACTATGTAGGTTAACTAGCGTGCCCTTGGACTATGTAGGTTACCTAGCGGGCACTTGGACGATCTAGGTTAACTAGCGGGTACTTGGACTATGTAGGTTAACTAGCGGGCCATTGGACTATGTAGATTAACTAGCGGCACTTGGACTATCTACGTTAACTAGCGGGCCCTTGGACTATGTAAATTCCCTAGCGGGCACTTGGACTATGTGGGTTCCCTAGCGGGCATTTGGACTATCTAGGTTACCTAACGGGTCTTGGATTATGTAGGTTCCCTAGCGGGCACTTGGATTACGTAGGTTCCCTATCAGGCATTTGGACTATGTAGGTTACCTAGCGGGCACTTATATAGGTTCCCTATCGGGCACTTGGAAAATGTAGGTTACCTAGGGGGCACTAGGACAATGTAGGTTACCTAGCGGGCCCTTGAAGTATCTAGGATACCTAGGGGGAACCTGGACTATGTAGGTGAACTAGTGGGCACTTGGACTATCTAGGTTATCTAGCAGGCACTTGGACTATGTAGGTTAACTAGCGGGCACTTGGACTATCTAGGTTACCTAGCGGGCACTTGGACTATGTACGTTCCCTAGCAGGCACTTGGACTATCTACGTTACCTAGCAGGCACTTGGACTATGTACGTTATCTAGGGGCACTTGAACTGTCTAGGTTACCTAGCGGGCACTTGGATTATCTAGGTTAACGAACGGGCACTCGGAGTATGTAGGTTACCTAGCAGCCACTTGGACTATCTAGGTTAGCTAACAGGCTCTTGGACTATCTAGGTTCCCTAGCGGGCACTTGTACTATCTAGGTTACCTAGCTGGCACTTGGGCTATGTAGGTCAACTAGCGGGCCCTTGGACTATCTAGGTTACCTAACGGGCACTTAGATTATGTAGGTTAACTAGCGGGCACTTGGAATATGTAGGTTAACTAGCGGACACTTGCACTTTGTAGGTTAACTAGCGGGCCCATGGACTATGTAGGTTTACTAGCGGGCCCTTGGACTATCTAGGTTCCCTAAAGGGCACTTGGACTATCTAGGTTACCGAACGGGCACTTGGACTATCTAGGTTACCTAGCGGGCACTTGGACTATGTAGGCTAACTAGGGGGCCCTTGGACGATCTAAGTTACCTAGCGGGTACTTGAACTATCTAGGTTAACTAGAGGGCACTTAGAATTTGTAGGTTACCTATCGGGCACTTGGACTATGTAGGTTCCCTAGCGGGCCCTTGGACTATGTAGGTTCCCTAGCGGGCCCTTGGACTATGTAAGTTCCCTAGCGGGCACTTGGACTATGTGGGTTTCCTGGCAGGCATTTGGACTATCTAGGTTACCTACCTGGCACTTGGACTCTGTAGGTTCCCTAGCGGGCACTTGGATTATACAGATTCCCTCTCGGGCATTGGATTATCTAGGTTAACTAGAGGGCATTTGGAGTATGTAGGTTACCTAGCGGGCACTTGGACTATGTAGGTTAACTAGCGTGCCCTTGGACTATGTAGGTTACCTAGCGGGCACTTGGACGATCTAGGTTAACTAGCGGGTACTTGGACTATGTAGGTTAACTAGCGGGCCATTGGACTATGTAGATTAACTAGCGGCACTTGGACTATCTACGTTAACTAGCGGGCCCTTGGACTATGTAAATTCCCTAGCGGGCACTTGGACTATGTGGGTTCCCTAGCGGGCATTTGGACTATCTAGGTTACCTAACGGGCACTTGGATTATGTAGGTTCCCTAGCGGGCACTTGGATTACGTAGGTTCCCTATCAGGCATTTGGACTATGTAGGTTACCTAGCGGGCACTTATATAGGTTCCCTATCGGGCACTTGGAAAATGTAGGTTACCTAGGGGGCACTAGGACAATGTAGGTTACCTAGCGGGCCCTTGAAGTATCTAGGATACCTAGGGGGAACCTGGACTATGTAGGTGAACTAGTGGGCACTTGGACTATCTAGGTTATCTAGCAGGCACTTGGACTATGTAGGTTAACTAGCGGGCACTTGGACTATCTAGGTTACCTAGCGGGCACTTGGACTATGTACGTTCCCTAGCAGGCACTTGGACTATCTACGTTACCTAGCAGGCACTTGGACTATGTACGTTATCTAGGGGCACTTGAACTGTCTAGGTTACCTAGCGGGCACTTGGATTATCTAGGTTAACGAACGGGCACTCGGAGTATGTAGGTTACCTAGCAGCCACTTGGACTATCTAGGTTAGCTAACAGGCTCTTGGACTATCTAGGTTCCCTAGCGGGCACTTGTACTATCTAGGTTACCTAGCTGGCACTTGGGCTATGTAGGTCAACTAGCGGGCCCTTGGACTATCTAGGTTACCTAACGGGCACTTAGATTATGTAGGTTAACTAGCGGGCACTTGGAATATGTAGGTTAACTAGCGGACACTTGCACTTTGTAGGTTAACTAGCGGGCCCATGGACTATGTAGGTTTACTAGCGGGCCCTTGGACTATCTAGGTTCCCTAAAGGGCACTTGGACTATCTAGGTTACCGAACGGGCACTTGGACTATCTAGGTTACCTAGCGGGCACTTGGACTATGTAGGCTAACTAGGGGGCCCTTGGACGATCTAAGTTACCTAGCGGGTACTTGAACTATCTAGGTTAACTAGAGGGCACTTAGAATTTGTAGGTTACCTATCGGGCACTTGGACTATGTAGGTTCCCTAGCGGGCCCTTGGACTATGTAGGTTCCCTAGCGGGCCCTTGGACTATGTAAGTTCCCTAGCAGGCACTTGGACTATGTGGGTTTCCTGGCAGGCATTTGGACTATCTAGGTTACCTACCTGGCACTTGGACTCTGTAGGTTCCCTAGCGGGCACTTGGATTATACAGGTTCCCTCTCGGGCATTGGATTATCTAGGTTAACTAGAGGGCATTTGGAGTATGTAGGTTACCTAGCGGGCACTTGGACTATGTAGGTTAACTAGCGTGCCCTTGGACTATGTAGGTTACCTAGCGGGCACTTGGACGATCTAGGTTAACTAGCGGGTACTTGGACTATGTAGGTTAACTAGCGGGCCATTGGACTATGTAGATTAACTAGCGGCACTTGGACTATCTACGTTAACTAGCGGGCCCTTGGACTATGTAAATTCCCTAGCGGGCACTTGGACTATGTGGGTTCCCTAGCGGGCATTTGGACTATCTAGGTTACCTAACGGGCACTTGGATTATGTAGGTTCCCTAGCGGGCACTTGGATTACGTAGGTTCCCTATCAGGCATTTGGACTATATAGGTTACCTAGCGGGCACTTATATAGGTTCCCTATCGGGCACTTGGAAAATGTAGGTTACCTAGGGGGCACTAGGACAATGTAGGTTACCTAGCGGGCCCTTGAAGTATCTAGGATACCTAGGGGGAACCTGGACTATGTAGGTGAACTAGTGGGCACTTGGACTATCTAGGTTATCTAGCAGGCACTTGGACTATGTAGGTTAACTAGCGGGCACTTGGACTATCTAGGTTACCTAGCGGGCACTTGGACTATGTACGTTCCCTAGCAGGCACTTGGACTATCTACGTTACCTAGCAGGCACTTGGACTATGTACGTTATCTAGGGGCACTTGAACTGTCTAGGTTACCTAGCGGGCACTTGGATTATCTAGGTTAACGAACGGGCACTCGGACTATGTAGGTTACCTAGCAGCCACTTGGACTATCTAGGTTAGCTAACAGGCTCTTGGACTATCTAGGTTCCCTAGCGGGCACTTGTACTATCTAGGTTACCTAGCTGGCACTTGGGCTATGTAGGTCAACTAGCGGGCCCTTGGACTATCTAGGTTACCTAACGGGCACTTAGATTATGTAGGTTAACTAGCGGGCACTTGGAATATGTAGGTTAACTAGCGGACACTTGCACTTTGTAGGTTAACTAGCGGGCCCATGGACTATGTAGGTTTACTAGCGGGCCCTTGGACTATCTAGGTTCCCTAAAGGGCACTTGGACTATCTAGGTTACCGAACGGGCACTTGGACTATCTAGGTTACCTAGCGGGCACTTGGACTATGTAGGCTAACTAGGGGGCCCTTGGACGATCTAAGTTACCTAGCGGGTACTTGAACTATCTAGGTTAACTAGAGGGCACTTAGAATTTGTAGGTTACCTATCGGGCACTTGGACTATGTAGGTTCCCTAGCGGGCCCTTGGACTATGTAGGTTCCCTAGCGGGCCCTTGGACTATGTAAGTTCCCTAGCGGGCACTTGGACTATGTGGGTTTCCTGGCAGGCATTTGGACTATCTAGGTTACCTACCTGGCACTTGGACTCTGTAGGTTCCCTAGCGGGCACTTGGATTATACAGGTTCCCTCTCGGGCATTGGATTATCTAGGTTAACTAGAGGGCATTTGGAGTATGTAGGTTACCTAGCGGGCACTTGGACTATGTAGGTTAACTAGCGTGCCCTTGGACTATGTAGGTTACCTAGCGGGCACTTGGACGATCTAGGTTAACTAGCGGGTACTTGGACTATGTAGGTTAACTAGCGGGCCATTGGACTATGTAGATTAACTAGCGGCACTTGGACTATCTACGTTAACTAGCGGGCCCTTGGACTATGTAAATTCCCTAGCGGGCACTTGGACTATGTGGGTTCCCTAGCGGGCATTTGGACTATCTAGGTTACCTAACGGGCACTTGGATTATGTAGGTTCCCTAGCGGGCACTTGGATTACGTAGGTTCCCTATCAGGCATTTGGACTATGTAGGTTACCTAGCGGGCACTTATATAGGTTCCCTATCGGGCACTTGGAAAATGTAGGTTACCTAGGGGGCACTAGGACAATGTAGGTTACCTAGCGGGCCCTTGAAGTATCTAGGATACCTAGGGGGAACCTGGACTATGTAGGTGAACTAGTGGGCACTTGGACTATCTAGGTTATCTAGCAGGCACTTGGACTATGTAGGTTAACTAGCGGGCACTTGGACTATCTAGGTTACCTAGCGGGCACTTGGACTATGTACGTTCCCTAGCAGGCACTTGGACTATCTACGTTACCTAGCAGGCACTTGGACTATGTACGTTATCTAGGGGCACTTGAACTGTCTAGGTTACCTAGCGGGCACTTGGATTATCTAGGTTAACGAACGGGCACTCGGACTATGTAGGTTACCTAGCAGCCACTTGGACTATCTAGGTTAGCTAACAGGCTCTTGGACTATCTAGGTTCCCTAGCGGGCACTTGTACTATCTAGGTTACCTAGCTGGCACTTGGGCTATGTAGGTCAACTAGCGGGCCCTTGGACTATCTAGGTTACCTAACGGGCACTTAGATTATGTAGGTTAACTAGCGGGCACTTGGAATATGTAGGTTAACTAGCGGACACTTGCACTTTGTAGGTTAACTAGCGGGCCCATGGACTATGTAGGTTTACTAGCGGGCCCTTGGACTATCTAGGTTCCCTAAAGGGCACTTGGACTATCTAGGTTACCGAACGGGCACTTGGACTATCTAGGTTACCTAGCGGGCACTTGGACTATGTAGGCTAACTAGGGGGCCCTTGGACGATCTAAGTTACCTAGCGGGTACTTGAACTATCTAGGTTAACTAGAGGGCACTTAGAATTTGTAGGTTACCTATCGGGCACTTGGACTATGTAGGTTCCCTAGCGGGCCCTTGGACTATGTAGGTTCCCTAGCGGGCCCTTGGACTATGTAAGTTCCCTAGCAGGCACTTGGACTATGTGGGTTTCCTGGCAGGCATTTGGACTATCTAGGTTACCTACCTGGCACTTGGACTCTGTAGGTTCCCTAGCGGGCACTTGGATTATACAGGTTCCCTCTCGGGCATTGGATTATCTAGGTTAACTAGAGGGCATTTGGAGTATGTAGGTTACCTAGCGGGCACTTGGACTATGTAGGTTAACTAGCGTGCCCTTGGACTATGTAGGTTACCTAGCGGGCACTTGGACGATCTAGGTTAACTAGCGGGTACTTGGACTATGTAGGTTAACTAGCGGGCCATTGGACTATGTAGATTAACTAGCGGCACTTGGACTATCTACGTTAACTAGCGGGCCCTTGGACTATGTAAATTCCCTAGCGGGCACTTGGACTATGTGGGTTCCCTAGCGGGCATTTGGACTATCTAGGTTACCTAACGGGCACTTGGATTATGTAGGTTCCCTAGCGGGCACTTGGATTACGTAGGTTCCCTATCAGGCATTTGGACTATATAGGTTACCTAGCGGGCACTTATATAGGTTCCCTATCGGGCACTTGGAAAATGTAGGTTACCTAGGGGGCACTAGGACAATGTAGGTTACCTAGCGGGCCCTTGAAGTATCTAGGATACCTAGGGGGAACCTGGACTATGTAGGTGAACTAGTGGGCACTTGGACTATCTAGGTTATCTAGCAGGCACTTGGACTATGTAGGTTAACTAGCGGGCACTTGGACTATCTAGGTTACCTAGCGGGCACTTGGACTATGTACGTTCCCTAGCAGGCACTTGGACTATCTACGTTACCTAGCAGGCACTTGGACTATGTACGTTATCTAGGGGCACTTGAACTGTCTAGGTTACCTAGCGGGCACTTGGATTATCTAGGTTAACGAACGGGCACTCGGACTATGTAGGTTACCTAGCAGCCACTTGGACTATCTAGGTTAGCTAACAGGCTCTTGGACTATCTAGGTTCCCTAGCGGGCACTTGTACTATCTAGGTTACCTAGCTGGCACTTGGGCTATGTAGGTCAACTAGCGGGCCCTTGGACTATCTAGGTTACCTAACGGGCACTTAGATTATGTAGGTTAACTAGCGGGCACTTGGAATATGTAGGTTAACTAGCGGACACTTGCACTTTGTAGGTTAACTAGCGGGCCCATGGACTATGTAGGTTTACTAGCGGGCCCTTGGACTATCTAGGTTCCCTAAAGGGCACTTGGACTATCTAGGTTACCGAACGGGCACTTGGACTATCTAGGTTACCTAGCGGGCACTTGGACTATGTAGGCTAACTAGGGGGCCCTTGGACGATCTAAGTTACCTAGCGGGTACTTGAACTATCTAGGTTAACTAGAGGGCACTTAGAATTTGTAGGTTACCTATCGGGCACTTGGACTATGTAGGTTCCCTAGCGGGCCCTTGGACTATGTAGGTTCCCTAGCGGGCCCTTGGACTATGTAAGTTCCCTAGCGGGCACTTGGACTATGTGGGTTTCCTGGCAGGCATTTGGACTATCTAGGTTACCTACCTGGCACTTGGACTCTGTAGGTTCCCTAGCGGGCACTTGGATTATACAGGTTCCCTCTCGGGCATTGGATTATCTAGGTTAACTAGAGGGCATTTGGAGTATGTAGGTTACCTAGCGGGCACTTGGACTATGTAGGTTAACTAGCGTGCCCTTGGACTATGTAGGTTACCTAGCGGGCACTTGGACGATCTAGGTTAACTAGCGGGTACTTGGACTATGTAGGTTAACTAGCGGGCCATTGGACTATGTAGATTAACTAGCGGCACTTGGACTATCTACGTTAACTAGCGGGCCCTTGGACTATGTAAATTCCCTAGCGGGCACTTGGACTATGTGGGTTCCCTAGCGGGCATTTGGACTATCTAGGTTACCTAACGGGCACTTGGATTATGTAGGTTCCCTAGCGGGCACTTGGATTACGTAGGTTCCCTATCAGGCATTTGGACTATATAGGTTACCTAGCGGGCACTTATATAGGTTCCCTATCGGGCACTTGGAAAATGTAGGTTACCTAGGGGGCACTAGGACAATGTAGGTTACCTAGCGGGCCCTTGAAGTATCTAGGATACCTAGGGGGAACCTGGACTATGTAGGTGAACTAGTGGGCACTTGGACTATCTAGGTTATCTAGCAGGCACTTGGACTATGTAGGTTAACTAGCGGGCACTTGGACTATCTAGGTTACCTAGCGGGCACTTGGACTATGTACGTTCCCTAGCAGGCACTTGGACTATCTACGTTACCTAGCAGGCACTTGGACTATGTACGTTATCTAGGGGCACTTGAACTGTCTAGGTTACCTAGCGGGCACTTGGATTATCTAGGTTAACGAACGGGCACTCGGACTATGTAGGTTACCTAGCAGCCACTTGGACTATCTAGGTTAGCTAACAGGCTCTTGGACTATCTAGGTTCCCTAGCGGGCACTTGTACTATCTAGGTTACCTAGCTGGCACTTGGGCTATGTAGGTCAACTAGCGGGCCCTTGGACTATCTAGGTTACCTAACGGGCACTTAGATTATGTAGGTTAACTAGCGGGCACTTGGAATATGTAGGTTAACTAGCGGACACTTGCACTTTGTAGGTTAACTAGCGGGCCCATGGACTATGTAGGTTTACTAGCGGGCCCTTGGACTATCTAGGTTCCCTAAAGGGCACTTGGACTATCTAGGTTACCGAATGGGCACTTGGACTATCTAGGTTACCTAGCGGGCACTTGGACTATGTAGGCTAACTAGGGGGCCCTTGGACGATCTAAGTTACCTAGCGGGTACTTGAACTATCTAGGTTAACTAGAGGGCATTTGGACTATGTAGGTTACCTAGCGGGCACTTAGAATTTGTAGGTTACCTATCGGGCCCTTGGACTATGTAGGTTCCCTAGCGGGCCCTTGGACTATGTAAGTTCCCTAGCGGGCACTTGGACTATGTGGGTTTCCTGGAAGGCATTTGGAATATCTAGGTTACCTACCGGGCACTTGGACTTTGTAGGTTCCCTATCGGGCATTGGATTATCTAAGTTAACTAGAGGGCATTTGGAGTATGTAGGTTACCTAGCGGGCACTTGGACTATGTAGGTTAACTAGCGTGCCCTTGGACTATGTAGGTTACCTAGAGGGCACTTGGACGATCTAGGTTAACTACCGGGTACTTGGACTATGTAGGTTAACTAGCGGGCCCTTGGACTATGTAAGTTCCCTAGCGGGCACTTGGACTATGTGGGTTCCCTAGCGGGCATTTGGACTATCTAGGTTTCCTAACGGGCACTTGGACTATGTAGGTTAACTAGCGGGCACTTGCATTATCTAGGTTAACTAGCGGGCACTTGGACTATCTAGATTAACTAGCGGGCACTTGGACTATCTAGATTAACTAGCGGGCACTTGGACAATGCAGGTTCCCTAGCGGGCACTTGGACTCCCAAGTTCCCTAACGGGCACTGGGACTATGTAGGATCCCTAGCGGGCACTTGGACTATGTACGTCCCTTAGCAGGCACATGGACTATCTAGGTTCCCTAATGGGCAATTGGACTATGTAGGTTCCTCAGCGGCCACTTGGACTATGTAGGTTCCCTATCGTGCATTGGACTGTATAGGTTAACTAGAGGGACCTTGGACTATCTTGGTTACCTAGCGGGCACATGGAGTATGTAGGTTAACTAGCGGACAATTGGACAATCTAGGTTACCTAGCGGGCACTTGAACTATGTACATATCCTAGCGGGCACTTGGACTATCTAGGTTACTAGCGGGCACTTGGACCATGTACGTCCCCTAGCGGGCACTTGGACTATCTAGGTTAACTAGAGGGCCCTTGGTGTATGTAGGTTAACTAGCGGGCACTTGGATTATCTAGGTTTACTAGCGGGCACTTGGACGATCTAGGTTAACTAGCGGGCACTTGGACTATCTAGATTAACTAGCGGGCACTTGGACGATGCAGGTTCCCTAACGTGCACTTGGACTATGTAGATTCCCTAGCGGGCACTTGGACAACGTAGGTTCCCTAGCGAGCACTTGGACTATGTGGGTACCCTAGCGGGCATTTGGACTATCTAGGTTAACTAGTGGGCCCTTGGACTATGTAGGTTAACTAGCGGGCACTTGGACGATCTAGGTTAACTAGCGGGCACTTGGACAATCTAGGTTAACTAGCGGGCACTTGGGCTATCAAAGTTAACTAGCGAGTCCTTGGACTATATAGGTTATAGCGGGCATTTGGACTATCTAGGTTACCTAGGGGGCATTTGGACTATATAGGTTACCTAGCGGGCACTTGGACTATGTAGGTTAACTAGAGGACACTTGGACGATCTAGGTTAACTAGTCGCCCTTGGACAATCTAGGTTAACGAACGGGCCCTTGGACTATCTAGGTTAGCTAGCGGGCACTTGGACTATGTAGGTTACCTAGCGGGAACTAGGACTATCTAGGTTACCTAACGGGCACTTGGACTATGCAGGATACCTAGTGGGCACTTGGACTGTCTAGGTTACCTAGCGGGCACTTGGACTATGTAGGTTAACTAGCGGGCACGTGGACTATCTAGGTTACCTAACGGGCACTTGGACTATCTAGGTTACCTAGCGGGCACTTTGACTCTAAAGGTTACCTTGCGGGCCCTTGGACTATGTAGGTTACCTAGCGGGCACTTGGACAGTCGAGGTTACCTAGCGGGCACTTGGACTTCTAGGTTAACGAACGGGCACTTGGACTTTGTAGGTTGCCTAGCGGGCACTTGGACTATCTAAGTTAGGTAACGGGCACTTGGACTATCTAGGTTACCTAGCGGGAACTGGGACAATGTAGGTTACCTAGGGGGAATTTGGACTATCTAGGTTACCTAACGGGCACTTGGATTATCTAGGTTACATAGCGGGCACTTGGAGTATGTAGGTTACCTAGCGTGCCCTTGGACTATGTAGGTTACCTTGCGGGCACTTGGACTATCTAGGTAAACTAGCGGGTTCTGGACTATGTAGATTAACTAGCGGGCACTTGGACAATGCAGGTTCCCTTGCGGACACTTTGACTATGTAGGTTCCCTAGCGGGCACTTGGACTATATATGTTCCCTACGGGCACTTGTACTATCTAGGTTACCTAACGGGCACTTGGAATATGTAGGTTCCCTATCGGGCACTTGGACTATGTAGGCTCCCTAGCGGTCATTTGGACTATATAGGTTACCTAGCGGGCACTTAGAATTTGTAGGTTACCTAGCGGGCACTTGGACTATCTAGGTTACCTAGCGGGCACTTGGACTATCTAGGTTAGCTGACGGTCACTTGGACTATGTAGGTTCCCTAGCGGGCCCTTGGACTATGTAAGTTCCCTAGCGGGCACTTGGACTATGTGGGTTCCCTAGCGGGCATTTGGATTATGTAGGTTCCCTATCAGGCATTTGGGCTATGTAGGTTACCTAGCGGGCACTTGGACTATATAGGTTCCCTATAGGGCACTTGGACAATGTAGGTTAACTAGGGGGCACTAGGACAATGTAGGTTACCTAGCGGGCCCTTGGACTATCTAATTTACCTAGGGGGAACCTGGACTATGTAGGTGAACTAGTGGGCACTTGGACTATCTAGGTTACCTAACAGGCACTTGGAGTATGTAGGTTAACTAGCGGGCACTTGGACTATCTTGGTTACCTAGCGGGCTCTTGGACTATGTACGTTCCCTAGCAGGCACTTGGACTATCTACGTTACCTAGCAGGCACTTGGACTATGTACGTTATCTAGGGGCACTTGAACTGTCTAGGGTTACCTAGCGGGCACTTGGATTATCTAGGTTAACGAACGGGCACTCGGACTATGTAGGTTACCTAGCAGCCACTTGGACTATCTAGGTTAGCTAACAGGCTCTTGGACTATCTAGGTTCCTTAGCGGGCACTTGTACTATCTCGGTTACCTAGCGGGCACTTGGACTATGTAGGTCAACTAGCAGGCCCTTGGACTATCTAGGTTACCTAACGGACACTTAGATTATGTAGGTTAACTAGTGGGCACTTGGAATATGTAGGTTAACTAGCGGACACTTCACTTTGTAGGTTAACTAGCGGGCCCATGGACTATGTAGGTTTACTAGCGGGCCCTTGGACTATCTAGGTTCCCTAAAGGGCACTTGGACTATCTAGGTTACCGAACGGGCACTTGGACTATCTAGGTTACCTAGCGGGCACTTGGACTATGTAGGCTAACTAGGGGGCCCTTGGACGATCTAAGTTACCTAGCGGGTACTTGAACTATCTAGGTTAACTAGAGGGCACTTAGAATTTGTAGGTTACCTATCGGGCACTTGGACTATGTAGGTTCCCTAGCGGGCCCTTGGACTATGTAGGTTCCCTAGCGGGCCCTTGGACTATGTAAGTTCCCTAGCGGGCACTTGGACTATGTGGGTTTCCTGGCAGGCATTTGGACTATCTAGGTTACCTACCTGGCACTTGGACTCTGTAGGTTCCCTAGCGGGCACTTGGATTATACAGGTTCCCTCTCGGGCATTGGATTATCTAGGTTAACTAGAGGGCATTTGGAGTATGTAGGTTACCTAGCGGGCACTTGGACTATGTAGGTTAACTAGCGTGCCCTTGGACTATGTAGGTTACCTAGCGGGCACTTGGACGATCTAGGTTAACTAGCGGGTACTTGGACTATGTAGGTTAACTAGCGGGCCATTGGACTATGTAGATTAACTAGCGGCACTTGGACTATCTACGTTAACTAGCGGGCCCTTGGACTATGTAAATTCCCTAGCGGGCACTTGGTCTATGTGGGTTCCCTAGCGGGCATTTGGACTATCTAGGTTACCTAACGGGCACTTGGATTATGTAGGTTCCCTAGCGGGCACTTGGATTACGTAGGTTCCCTATCAGGCATTTGGACTATATAGGTTACCTAGCGGGCACTTATATAGGTTCCCTATCGGGCACTTGGAAAATGTAGGTTACCTAGGGGGCACTAGGACAATGTAGGTTACCTAGCGGGCCCTTGAAGTATCTAGGATACCTAGGGGGAACCTGGACTATGTAGGTGAACTAGTGGGCACTTGGACTATCTAGGTTATCTAGCAGGCACTTGGACTATGTAGGTTAACTAGCGGGCACTTGGACTATCTAGGTTACCTAGCGGGCACTTGGACTATGTACGTTCCCTAGCAGGCACTTGGACTATCTACGTTACCTAGCAGGCACTTGGACTATGTACGTTATCTAGGGGCACTTGAACTGTCTAGGTTACCTAGCGGGCACTTGGATTATCTAGGTTAACGAACGGGCACTCGGACTATGTAGGTTACCTAGCAGCCACTTGGACTATCTAGGTTAGCTAACAGGCTCTTGGACTATCTAGGTTCCCTAGCGGGCACTTGTACTATCTAGGTTACCTAGCTGGCACTTGGGCTATGTAGGTCAACTAGCGGGCCCTTGGACTATCTAGGTTACCTAACGGGCACTTAGATTATGTAGGTTAACTAGCGGGCACTTGGAATATGTAGGTTAACTAGCGGACACTTGCACTTTGTAGGTTAACTAGCGGGCCCATGGACTATGTAGGTTTACTAGCGGGCCCTTGGACTATCTAGGTTCCCTAAAGGGCACTTGGACTATCTAGGTTACCGAATGGGCACTTGGACTATCTAGGTTACCTAGCGGGCACTTGGACTATGTAGGCTAACTAGGGGGCCCTTGGACGATCTAAGTTACCTAGCGGGTACTTGAACAATCTAGGTTAACTAGAGGGCATTTGGACTATGTAGGTTACCTAGCGGGCACTTAGAATTTGTAGGTTACCTATCGGGCCCTTGGACTATGTAGGTTCCCTAGCGGGCCCTTGGACTATGTAAGTTCCCTAGCGGGCACTTGGACTATGTGGGTTTCCTGGAAGGCATTTGGAATATCTAGGTTACCTACCGGGCACTTGGACTTTGTAGGTTCCCTATCGGGCATTGGATTATCTAGGTTAACTAGAGGGCATTTGGAGTATGTAGGTTACCTAGCGGGCACTTGGACTATGTAGGTTAACTAGCGTGCCCTTGGACTATGTAGGTTACCTAGAGGGCACTTGGACGATCTAGGTTAACTACCGGGTACTTGGACTATGTAGGTTAACTAGCAGGCCCTTGGACTATGTAAGTTCCCTAGCGGGCACTTGGACTATGTGGGTTCCCTAGCGGGCATTTGGACTATCTAGGTTTCCTAACGGGCACTTGGACTATGTAGGTTAACTAGCGGGCACTTGCATTATCTAGGTTAACTAGCGGGCACTTGGACTATCTAGATTAACTAGCGGGCACTTGGACTATCTAGATTAACTAGCGGGCACTTGGACAATGCAGGTTCCCTAGCGGGCACTTGGACTCCCAAGTTCCCTAACGGGCACTGGGACTATGTAGGATCCCTAGCGGGCACTTGGACTATGTACGTCCCTTAGCAGGCACATGGACTATCTAGGTTCCCTAATGGGCAATTGGACTATGTAGGTTCCTCAGCGGCCACTTGGACTATGTAGGTTCCCTATCGTGCATTGGACTGTATAGGTTAACTAGAGGGACCTTGGACTATCTTGGTTACCTAGCGGGCACATGGAGTATGTAGGTTAACTAGCGGACAATTGGACAATCTAGGTTACCTAGCGGGCACTTGAACTATGTACATATCCTAGCGGGCACTTGGACTATCTAGGTTACTAGCGGGCACTTGGACCATGTACGTCCCCTAGCGGGCACTTGGACTATCTAGGTTAACTAGAGGGCCCTTGGTGTATGTAGGTTAACTAGCGGGCACTTGGATTATCTAGGTTTACTAGCGGGCACTTGGACGATCTAGGTTAACTAGCGGGCACTTGGACTATCTAGATTAACTAGCGGGCACTTGGACGATGCAGGTTCCCTAACGGGCACTTGGACTATGTAGATTCCCTAGCGGGCACTTGGACAACGTAGGTTCCCTAGTGAGCACTTGGACTATGTGGGTACCCTAGCGGGCATTTGGACTATCTAGGTTAACTAGTGGGCCCTTGGACTATGTAGGTTAACTAGCGGGCACTTGGACGATCTAGGTTAACTAGCGGGCACTTGGACAATCTAGGTTAACTAGCGGGCACTTGGGCTATCAAAGTTAACTAGCGAGTCCTTGGACTATATAGGTTATAGCGGGCATTTGGACTATCTAGGTTACCTAGGGGGCATTTGGACTATATAGGTTACCTAGCGGGCACTTGGACTATGTAGGTTAACTAGAGGACACTTGGACGATCTAGGTTAACTAGTCGCCCTTGGACAATCTAGGTTAACGAACGGGCACTTGGACTATCTAGGTTAGCTAGCGGGCACTTGGACTATGTAGGTTACCTAGCGGGAACTAGGACTATCTAGGTTACCTAACGGGCACTTGGACTATGCAGGATACCTAGTGGGCACTTGGACTGTCTAGGTTACCTAGCGGGCACTTGGACTATGTAGGTTAACTAGCGGGCACGTGGACTATCTAGGTTACCTAACGGGCACTTGGACTATCTAGGTTACCTAGCGGGCACTTTGACTCTAAAGGTTACCTTGCGGGCCCTTGGACTATGTAGGTTACCTAGCGGGCACTTGGACAGTCGAGGTTACCTAGCGGGCACTTGGACTTCTAGGTTAACGAACGGGCACTTGGACTTTGTAGGTTGCCTAGCGGGCACTTGGACTATCTAAGTTAGGTAACGGGCACTTGGACTATCTAGGTTACCTAGCGGGAACTGGGACAATGTAGGTTACCTAGGGGGAATTTGGACTATCTAGGTTACCTAACGGGCACTTGGATTATCTAGGTTACATAGCGGGCACTTGGAGTATGTAGGTTACCTAGCGTGCCCTTGGACTATGTAGGTTACCTTGCGGGCACTTGGACTATCTAGGTAAACTAGCGGGTTCTGGACTATGTAGATTAACTAGCGGGCACTTGGACAATGCAGGTTCCCTTGCGGACACTTTGACTATGTAGGTTCCCTAGCGGGCACTTGGACTATATATGTTCCCTACGGGCACTTGTACTATCTAGGTTACCTAACGGGCACTTGGAATATGTAGGTTCCCTATCGGGCACTTGGACTATGTAGGCTCCCTAGCGGTCATTTGGACTATATAGGTTACCTAGCGGGCACTTAGAATTTGTAGGTTACCTAGCGGGCACTTGGACTATCTAGGTTACCTAGCGGGCACTTGGACTATCTAGGTTAGCTGACGGTCACTTGGACTATGTAGGTTCCCTAGCGGGCCCTTGGACTATGTAAGTTCCCTAGCGGGCACTTGGACTATGTGGGTTCCCTAGCGGGCATTTGGATTATGTAGGTTCCCTATCAGGCATTTGGGCTATGTAGGTTACCTAGCGGGCACTTGGACTATATAGGTTCCCTATAGGGCACTTGGACAATGTAGGTTAACTAGGGGGCACTAGGACAATGTAGGTTACCTAGCGGGCCCTTGGACTATCTAATTTACCTAGGGGGAACCTGGACTATGTAGGTGAACTAGTGGGCACTTGGACTATCTAGGTTACCTAACAGGCACTTGGAGTATGTAGGTTAACTAGCGGGCACTTGGACTATCTTGGTTAGCTAGCGGGCTCTTGGACTATGTACGTTCCCTAGCAGGCACTTGGACTATCTACGTTACCTAGCAGGCACTTGGACTATGTACGTTATCTAGGGGGCACTTGAACTGTCTAGGTTACCTAGCGGGCACTTGGATTATCTAGGTTAACGAACGGGCACTCGGACTATGTAGGTTACCTAGCAGCCACTTGGACTATCTAGGTTAGCTAACAGGCTCTTGGACTATCTAGGTTCCTTAGCGGGCACTTGTACTATCTCGGTTACCTAGCGGGCACTTGGACTATGTAGGTCAACTAGCAGGCCCTTGGACTATCTAGGTTACCTAACGGACACTTAGATTATGTAGGTTAACTAGTGGGCACTTGGAATATGTAGGTTAACTAGCGGACACTTCACTTTGTAGGTTAACTAGCGGGCCCATGGACTATGTAGGTTTACTAGCGGGCCCTTGGACTATCTAGGTTCCCTAAAGGGCACTTGGACTATCTAGGTAACCGAACGGGCACATGGACTATGTAGGCTAACTAGGGGGCCCTTGGACGATCTAAGTTACCTAGCGGGTACTTGAACTATCTAGGTTAACTAGAGGGCATTTGGACTATGTAGGTTACCTAGCGGGCACTTAGAATTTGTAGGTTACCTATCGGGCACTTGGACTATGTAGGTTCCCTAGCGGGCCCTTGGACTATGTAGTTTCCCTAGCGGGCCCTTGGACTATGTAAGTTCCCTAGCGGGCACTTGGACTATGTGGGTTTCCTGGCAGGCATTTGGACTATCTAGGTTACCTACCTGGCACTTGGACTCTGTAGGTTCCCTAGCGGGCACTTGGATTATACAGGTTCCCTCTCGGGCATTGGATTATCTAGGTTAACTAGAGGGCATTTGGAGTATGTAGGTTACCTAGCGGGCACTTGGACTATGTAGGTTAACTAGCGTGCCCTTGGACTATGTAGGTTACCTAGCGGGCACTTGGACGATCTAGGTTAACTAGCGGGTACTTGGACTATGTAGGTTAACTAGCGGGCCATTGGACTATGTAGATTAACTAGCGGCATTTGGACTATACGTTAACTAGCGGGCCCTTGGACTATGTAAGTTCCCTAGCGGGCACTTGGACTATGTGGGTTCCCTAGCGGGCATTTGGACTATCTAGGTTACCTAACGGGCACTTGGATTATGTAGGTTCCCTAGCGGGCACTTGGATTACGTAGGTTCCCTATCAGGCATTTGGACTATGTAGGTTACCTAGCGGGCACTTATATAGGTTCCCTATCGGGCACTTGGAAAATGTAGGTTAACTAGGGGGCACTAGGACAATGTAGGTTACCTAGCGGGCCCTTGAAGTATCTAGGATACCTAGGGGGAACCTGGACTATGTAGGTGAACTAGTGGGCACTTGGACTATCTAGGTTATCTAGCAGGCACTTGGACTATGTAGGTTAACTAGCGGGCACTTGGACTATCTAGGTTACCTAGCGGGCACTTGGACTATGAACGTTCCCTAGCAGGCACTTGGACTATCTACGTTACCTAGCAGGCACTTGGACTTTGTACGTTATCTAGGGGCACTTGAACTGTCTAGGTTACCTAGCGGGCACTTGGATTATCTAGGTTAACGAACGGGCACTCGGACTATGTAGGTTACCTAGCAGCCACTTGGACTATCTAGGTTAGCTAACAGGCTCTTGGACTATCTAGGTTCCCTAGCGGGCACTTGTACTATCTAGGTTACCTACCTGGCACTTGGGCTATGTAGGTCAACTAGCGGGCCCTTGGACTATCTAGGTTACCTAACGGGCACTTAGATTATGTAGGTTAACTAGCGGGCACTTGGAATATGTAGGTTAACTAGCGGACACTTGCACTTTGTAGGTTAACTAGCGGGCCCATGGACTATGTAGGTTTACTAGCGGGCCCTTGGACTATCTAGGTTCCCTAAAGGGCACTTGGACTATCTAGGTTACCGAACGGGCACTTGGACTATCTAGGTTACCTAGCGGGCACTTGGACTATGTAGGCTAACTAGGGGGCCCTTGGACGATCTAAGTTACCTAGTGGGTACTTGAACTATCTAGGTTAACTAGAGGGCATTTGGACTATGTAGGTTACCTAGCGGGCACTTAGAATTTGTAGGTTACCTATCGGGCCCTTGGACTATGTAGGTTCCCTAGCGGGCCCTTGGACTATGTAAGTTCCCTAGCGGGCACTTGGACTATGTGGGTTTCCTGGAAGGCATTTGGAATATCTAGGTTACCTACCGGGCACTTGGACTTTGTAGGTTCCCTATCGGGCATTGGATTATCTAGGTTAACTAGAGGGCATTTGGAGTATGTAGGTTACCTAGCGGGCACTTGGACTATGTAGGTTAACTAGCGTGCCCTTGGACTATGTAGGTTACCTAGAGGGCACTTGGACGATCTAGGTTAACTACCGGGTACTTGGACTATGTAGGTTAACTAGCGGGCCATTGGACTATGTAGATTAACTAGCGGCACTTGGACTATCTAGGTTAACTAGTGGGCCCTTGGACTATGTAGATTCCCTAGCGGGCACTTGGACTATGTATGTTCCAGAGCGGGCACTTGGACTATGTAGGTTCCCTAGCAGGCACTTGGACCATGTAGGTTCCAGAGCGGGCACTTGGACTATCTAGGTTCTCTAGCGGGCACTTGGACTATGTAGGTTAACTAGCGGACACTTAGACGATCTAGGTTAACTAGCGGGTACTTGGACAATGTAGGTTAAATAGAGGCACTTCAAATATCTACGTTAACTAGCGGGGCCCTTGGACTATGTAGATTCCCTAGCAGGCACTTGGACTACGTAGGTTCCCTAGCGGGCACTTGGACTCTGTATGTTCCCTAGCGGGCATTTGGACTATGTATGTTCCCTACGGACATTTGAACTATGTAAGTTAACTACCGGGCACTTGGACAATGTAGGTTAACTACCGGGCCTTTGGACTATCTAGGTTACCTTGCGGGCACTTGTACTATCTAGGTTACCTAACTGGAACTTGGACTATGTAGGTTAACTAGCGGACACTTGGACGATCTAGGTTAACTAGCGGGCACTTGGAATATCTAGGTTAACTAGCAGGCCCTTGGACTATGTAGGTTAACTAGCGGGCACGTGGACTATCTAGGTTAACTAGCGGGTTCTTGGACTATGTAGGTTAACTAGCCGGCACTTGGACTATCTAGGTTAACTAGCAGACCTTGGACTATGTAGGTTAACTAGCGGGCACTTGGACTATCTAGGTTAACTAGCGGGCACTTGGACTATCTAGGTTAACTAGCGGGCACTTGCACAATGCAGGTTCCCTAGCGGGCACTTTGACTATGTAGGTTCCCTAGCGGGCACTTGGACTATATAGGTTCCCTACTGGCACTTGGACTATCAAGGTACCCTAACGGACACTTGGAATATGTAGGTTCGCTATCGGGCACTTGGACTATGTACGTTCCTCAGCGGGCACTTGGACTATGTAGGTTCCCTATCAGGCACTTGGACTATGTAGGTTAACTAGCGGGCACGTGGATGATCAATGTTAACTAGTGGGCACTTTGCCTATCTAGGTTAACTAGCGGGCAATTAGACTATCTAGGTTAATTAGCGTGCACTTGTAAAATGCAGGTTCCCTAGCCAGCACTTGGACTATATAGGTTCCCTAGGGGCACTTGGACTATCTAGGTTCCCTAACGGGCACTTGGACTATGTAGGTTCCTCAGCGGGCACTTGGACTATGTAGGTTCCCTATCGGGCATGGGACTATGTAGGTTAACTAGCGGGACCTTGGACTATCTAGGTTACCTAGCGGGCACTTGGACTATGTAGGTTAACTAGCGGACACTTGGACAATCTAGGTTACCTAGAGGGCACTTGGACTATGCACGTCCCCTAGCGGGCACTTGGACTATCTAGGTTAACTAGAGGGCCCTTGGACTTAGTAGGTTAACTAGCGGGCACTTGGATTATCTAGGTTAACTAGTGGGCACATGGACGATCTAGGTTAACTAGCGGACACTTGGACTATCTAGGTTAACTAGCGGGCACTTGGACTATCTAGATTAACTAGCGGGCACTTGGACTATGTAGGTTCCAGAGCGGGCACTTGGACTACATAGGTTCCTCAGCGGGCACTTGGACTATGTAGGTTCCCTATAGGGCATTGGACTATGTATGTTAACTAGCGGGACCTTGGACTATCTTGGTTACCTAGCGGGCACTTGGACAATCTAGGTTACCTAGCGGGCACTTGGACAATCTAGGTTACCTAGCGGGCACTTGAACTATGTACATACCCTCGCGGGCACTTGGACTATCTAGGTTACCTAGCGGGCACTTGGACTATGTACGTTCCCTAGCGGGCACTTGGACTATCTACGTTAACTAGAGGGCCCTTGGTCTATGTAGGTTAACTAGAGGGCACTTGGATTATCTAGGTTAACTAGCGGGCACTTGGACGATCTAGGTTAACTAGCGGGCACTTGGACCATCTAGATTAACTAGCGGGCAATTGGACAATGCTGGTTCCCTAGCGGGCACTTGGACTACTAAATTTCCTAACGGGCATTTGGACTATGTAGGTTCCCTAGCGGATACTTCGACTATGTACGTCCCTTAGCGGGCACTTGGACTATGTAGGTTCCCTATCGGGCACTTGGACTATGTAGGTTAACTAGCGGGTCCTTGGACTATGTACGTTTCCTAGTGGGAACTTGGACTATCTAGGTTAACTAACGGGCTGTTGTACTATCTTGGTTACCTAGCGGGCACTTTGACTCTAAAGGTTACCTTGCGGGCCCTTGGACTATGTAGGTTACCTAGCGGGCACTTGGACAGTCGAGGTTACCTAGCGGGCACTTGGACTTCTAGGTTAACGAACGGGCACTTGGACTTTGTAGGTTGCCTAGCGGGCACTTGGACTATCTAAGTTAGGTAACGGGCACTTGGACTATCTAGGTTACCTAGCGGGAACTGGGACAATGTAGGTTACCTAGGGGGAATTTGGACTATCTAGGTTACCTAACGGGCACTTGGATTATCTAGGTTACATAGCGGGCACTTGGAGTATGTAGGTTACCTTGCGGGCACTTGGACTATCTAGGTAAACTAGCGGGTTCTGGACTATGTAGATTAACTAGCGGGCACTTGGACAATGCAGGTTCCCTTGCGGACACTTTGACTATGTAGGTTCCCTAGCGGGCACTTGGACTATATATGTTCCCTACGGGCACTTGTACTATCTAGGTTACCTAACGGGCACTTGGAATATGTAGGTTCCCTATCGGGCACTTGGACTATGTAGGCTCCCTAGCGGTCATTTGAACTATATAGGTTACCTAGCGGGCACTTAGAATTTGTAGGTTACCTAGCGGGCACTTGGACTATCTAGGTTACCTAGCGGGCACTTGGACTATCTAGGTTAGCTGACGGTCACTTGGACTATGTAGGTTCCCTAGCGGGCCCTTGGACTATGTAAGTTCCCTAGCGGGCACTTGGACTATGTGGGTTCCCTAGCGGGCATTTGGATTATGTAGGTTCCCTATCAGGCATTTGGGCTATGTAGGTTACCTAGCGGGCACTTGGACTATATAGGTTCCCTATAGGGCACTTGGACAATGTAGGTTAACTAGGGGGCACTAGGACAATGTAGGTTACCTAGCGGGCCCTTGGACTATCTAATTTACCTAGGGGGAACCTGGACTATGTAGGTGAACTAGTGGGCACTTGGACTATCTAGGTTACCTAACAGGCACTTGGAGTATGTAGGTTAACTAGCGGGCACTTGGACTATCTTGGTTACCTAGCGGGCTCTTGGACTATGTACGTTCCCTAGCAGGCACTTGGACTATCTACGTTACCTAGCAGGCACTTGGACTATGTACGTTATCTAGGGGGCACTTGAACTGTCTAGGTTACCTAGCGGGCACTTGGATTATCTAGGTTAACGAACGGGCACTCGGACTATGTAGGTTACCTAGCAGCCACTTGGACTATCTAGGTTAGCTAACAGGCTCTTGGACTATCTAGGTTCCTTAGCGGGCACTTGTACTATCTCGGTTACCTAGCGGGCACTTGGACTATGTAGGTCAACTAGCAGGCCCTTGGACTATCTAGGTTACCTAACGGACACTTAGATTATGTAGGTTAACTAGTGGGCACTTGGAATATGTAGGTTAACTAGCGGACACTTCACTTTGTAGGTTAACTAGCGGGCCCATGGACTATGTAGGTTTACTAGCGGGCCCTTGGACTATCTAGGTTCCCTAAAGGGCACTTGGACTATCTAGGTTACCGAACGGGCACATGGACTATGTAGGCTAACTAGGGGGCCCTTGGACGATCTAAGTTACCTAGCGGGTACTTGAACTATCTAGGTTAACTAGAGGGCATTTGGACTATGTAGGTTACCTAGCGGGCACTTAGAATTTGTAGGTTACCTATCGGGCACTTGGACTATGTAGGTTCCCTAGCGGGCCCTTGGACTATGTAGGTTCCCTAGCGGGCCCTTGGACTATGTAAGTTCCCTAGCGGGCACTTGGACTATGTGGGTTTCCTGGCAGGCATTTGGACTATCTAGGTTACCTACCTGGCACTTGGACTCTGTAGGTTCCCTAGCGGGCACTTGGATTATACAGGTTCCCTCTCGGGCATTGGATTATCTAGGTTAACTAGAGGGCATTTGGAGTATGTAGGTTACCTAGCGGGCACTTGGACTATGTAGGTTAACTAGCGTGCCCTTGGACTATGTAGGTTACCTAGCGGGCACTTGGACGATCTAGGTTAACTAGCGGGTACTTGGACTATGTAGGTTAACTAGCGGGCCATTGGACTATGTAGATTAACTAGCGGCATTTGGACTATCTACGTTAACTAGCGGGCCCTTGGACTATGTAAGTTCCCTAGGGGGCACTTGGACTATGTGGGTTCCCTAGCGGGCATTTGGACTATCTAGGTTACCTAACGGGCACTTGGATTATGTAGGTTCCCTAGCGGGCACTTGGATTACGTAGGTTCCCTATCAGGCATTTGGACTATGTAGGTTACCTAGCGGGCACTTATATAGGTTCCCTATCGGGCACTTGGAAAATGTAGGTTAACTAGGGGGCACTAGGACAATGTAGGTTACCTAGCGGGCCCTTGAAGTATCTAGGATACCTAGGGGGAACCTAGACTATGTAGGTGAACTAGTGGGCACTTGGACTATCTAGGTTATCTAGCAGGCACTTGGACTATGTAGGTTAACTAGCGGGCACTTGGACTATCTAGGTTACCTAGCGGGCACTTGGACTATGAACGTTCCCTAGCAGGCACTTGGACTATCTACGTTACCTAGCAGGCACTTGGACTATGTACGTTATCTAGGGGCACTTGAACTGTCTAGGTTACCTAGCGGGCACTTGGATTATCTAGGTTAACGAACGGGCACTCGGACTATGTAGGTTACCTAGCAGCCACTTGGACTATCTAGGTTAGCTAACAGGCTCTTGGACTATCTAGGTTCCCTAGCGGGCACTTGTACTATCTAGGTTACCTAGCTGGCACTTGGGCTATGTAGGTCAACTAGCGGGCCCTTGGACTATCTAGGTTACCTAACGGGCACTTAGATTATGTAGGTTAACTAGCGGGCACTTGGAATATGTAGGTTAACTAGCGGACACTTGCACTTTGTAGGTTAACTAGCGGGCCCATGGACTATGTAGGTTTACTAGCGGGCCCTTGGACTATCTAGGTTCCCTAAAGGGCACTTGGACTATCTAGGTTACCTAGCGGGCACTTGGACTATGTAGGCTAACTAGGGGGCCCTTGGACGATCTAAGTTACCTAGCGGGTACTTGAACTATCTAGGTTAACTAGAGGGCATTTGGACTATGTAGGTTACCTAGCGGGCACTTAGAATTTGTAGGTTACCTATCGGGCCCTTGGACTATGTAGGTTCCCTAGCGGGCCCTTGGACTATGTAAGTTCCCTAGCGGGCACTTGGACTATGTGGGTTTCCTGGAAGGCATTTGGAATATCTAGGTTACCTACCGGGCACTTGGACTTTGTAGGTTCCCTATCGGGCATTGGATTATCTAGGTTAACTAGAGGGCATTTGGAGTATGTAGGTTACCTAGCGGGCACTTGGACTATGTAGGTTAACTAGCGTGCCCTTGGACTATGTAGGTTACCTAGAGGGCACTTGGACGATCTAGGTTAACTACCGGGTACTTGGACTATGTAGGTTAACTAGCGGGCCATTGGACTATGTAGATTAACTAGCGGCACTTGGACTATCTAGGTTAACTAGTGGGCCCTTGGACTATGTAGATTCCCTAGCGGGCACTTGGACTATGTATGTTCCAGAGCGGGCACTTGGACTATGTAGGTTCCCTAGCAGGCACTTGGACCATGTAGGTTCCAGAGCGGGCACTTGGACTATCTAGGTTCTCTAGCGGGCACTTGGACTATGTAGGTTAACTAGCGGACACTTAGACGATCTAGGTTAACTAGCGGGTACTTGGACAATGTAGGTTAAATAGAGGCACTTCAAATATCTACGTTAACTAGCGGGGCCCTTGGACTATGTAGATTCCCTAGCAGGCACTTGGACTACGTAGGTTCCCTAGCGGGCACTTGGACTCTGTATGTTCCCTAGCGGGCATTTGGACTATGTATGTTCCCTACGGACATTTGAACTATGTAAGTTAACTACCGGGCACTTGGACAATGTAGGTTAACTACCGGGCCTTTGGACTATCTAGGTTACCTTGCGGGCACTTGTACTATCTAGGTTACCTAACTGGAACTTGGACTATGTAGGTTAACTAGCGGACACTTGGACGATCTAGGTTAACTAGCGGGCACTTGGAATATCTAGGTTAACTAGCAGGCCCTTGGACTATGTAGGTTAACTAGCGGGCACTTGGACTATCTAGGTTAACTAGCGGGTTCTTGGACTATGTAGGTTAACTAGCCGGCACTTGGACTATCTAGGTTAACTAGCAGACCTTGGACTATGTAGGTTAACTAGCGGGCACTTGGACTATCTAGGTTAACTAGCGGGCACTTGGACTATCTAGGTTAACTAGCGGGCACTTGCACAATGCAGGTTCCCTAGCGGGCACTTTGACTATGTAGGTTCCCTAGCGGGCACTTGGACTATATAGGTTCCCTACTGGCACTTGGACTATCAAGGTACCCTAACGGACACTTGGAATATGTAGGTTCGCTATCGGGCACTTGGACTATGTACGTTCCTCAGCGGGCACTTGGACTATGTAGGTTCCCTATCAGGCACTTGGACTATGTAGGTTAACTAGCGGGCAGGTGGATGATCAATGTTAACTAGTGGGCACTTTGCCTATCTAGGTTAACTAGCGGGCAATTAGACTATCTAGGTTAATTAGCGTGCACTTGTAAAATGCAGGTTCCCTAGCCAGCACTTGGACTATATAGGTAACCTAGGGGCACTTGGACTATCTAGGTTCCCTAACGGGCACTTGGACTATGTAGGTTCCTCAGCGGGCACTTGGACTATGTAGGTTCCCTATCGGGCATGGGACTATGTAGGTTAACTAGCGGGACCTTGGACTATCTAGGTTACCTAGCGGGCACTTGGACTATGTAGGTTAACTAGCGGACACTTGGACAATCTAGGTTACCTAGAGGGCACTTGGACTATGCACGTCCCCTAGCGGGCACTTGGACTATCTAGGTTAACTAGAGGGCCCTTGGACTTAGTAGGTTAACTAGCGGGCACTTGGATTATCTAGGTTAACTAGTGGGCACATGGACGATCTAGGTTAACTAGCGGACACTTGGACTATCTAGGTTAACTAGCGGGCACTTGGACTATCTAGATTAACTAGCGGGCACTTGGACTATGTAGGTTCCAGAGCGGGCACTTGGACTACATAGGTTCCTCAGCGGGCACTTGGACTATGTAGGTTCCCTATAGGGCATTGGACTATGTATGTTAACTAGCGGGACCTTGGACTATCTTGGTTACCTAGCGGGCACTTGGACAATCTAGGTTACCTAGCGGGCACTTGGACAATCTAGGTTACCTAGCGGGCACTTGAACTATGTACATACCCTCGCGGGCACTTGGACTATCTAGGTTACCTAGCGGGCACTTGGACTATGTACGTTCCCTAGCGGGCACTTGGACTATCTACGTTAACTAGAGGGCCCTTGGTCTATGTAGGTTAACTAGAGGGCACTTGGATTATCTAGGTTAACTAGCGGGCACTTGGACGATCTAGGTTAACTAGAGGGCACTTGGACTATGTACGTCCCCTAGCGGGCCCTTGGACTATGTAAGTTCCCTAGCGGGCACTTGGACTATGTGGGTTTCCTGGAAGGCATTTGGAATATCTAGGTTACCTACCGGGCACTTGGACTTTGTAGGTTCCCTATCGGGCATTGGATTATCTAGGTTAACTAGAGGGCATTTAGAGTATGTAGGTTACCTAGCGGGCACTTGGACTATGTAGGTAAACTAGCGTGCCCTTGGACTATGTAGGTTACCTAGAGGGCACTTGGACGATCTAGGTTAACTACCGGGTACTTGGACTATGTAGGTTAACTAGCGGGCCATTGGACTATGTAGATTAACTAGCGGCACTTGGACTATCTAGGTTAACTAGTGGGCCCTTGGACTATGTAGATTCCCTAGCGGGCACTTGGACTATGTATGTTCCAGAGCGGGCACTTGGACTATGTAGGTTCCCTAGCAGGCACTTGGACCATGTAGGTTCCAGAGCGGGCACTTGGACTATCTAGGTTCTCTAGCGGGCACTTGGACTATGTAGGTTAACTAGCGGACACTTAGATGATCTAGGTTAACTAGCGGGTACTTGGACAATGTAGGTTAAATAGAGGCACTTCAAATATCTACGTTAACTAGCGGGGCCCTTGGACTATGTAGATTCCCTAGCAGGCACCTGGACTACGTAGGTTCCCTAGCGGGCACTTGGACTCTGTATGTTCCCTAGCGGGCATTTGGACTATGTATGTTCCCTACGGACATTTGAACTATGTAAGTTAACTACCGGGCACTTGGACAATGTAGGTTAACTACCGGGCTTTTGGACTATCTAGGTTACCTTGCGGGCACTTGTACTATCTAGGTTACCTAACTGGAACTTGGACTATGTAGGTTAACTAGCGGACACTTGGACGATCTAGGTTAACTAGCGGGCACTTGGAATATCTAGGTTAACTAGCAGGCCCTTGGACTATGTAGGTTAACTAGCGGGCACGTGGACTATCTAGGTTAACTAGCGGGTTCTTGGACTATGTAGGTTAACTAGCCGGCACTTGGACTATCTAGGTTAACTAGCAGACCTTGGACTATGTAGGTTAACTAGCGGGCACTTGGACTATCTAGGTTAACTAGCGGGCACTTGGACTATCTAGGTTAACTAGTGGGCACTTGCACAATGCAGGTTCCCTAGCGGGCACTTTGACTATGTAGGTTCCCTAGCGGGCACTTGGAATATGTACGTTCCCTAGCGGGCACTTGGACTATCTACGTTAACTAGAGGGCCCTTGGTCTATGTAGGTTAAGTAGCGGGCACTTGGATTATCTAGGTTAACTAGCGGGCACTTGGACGATCTAGGTTAACTAGCGGGCACTTGGACCATCTAGATTAACTAGCGGGCACTTGGACAATGCTGGTTCCCTAGCGGGCACTTGGACTACTAAATTTCCTAACGGGCATTTGGACTATGTAGGTTCCCTAGCGGGCACTTCGACTATGTACGTCCCTTAGCGGGCACTTGGACTATGTAGGTTCCCTATCGGGCACTTGGACTATGTAGGTTAACTAGCGGGTCCTTGGACTATGTACGTTTCCTAGTGGGAACTTGGACTATCTAGGTTAACTAACGGGCTGTTGTACTATCTAGGTTACCTAGCGGGCACTTGGACTATGTAGGTTACCTAGCGGTCACTTGGACTATGCAGGATACCTAGTGGGCCCTTGGACTGTCTAGGTTAACTAGCGGGCACTTGGACGATCAGGGTTAACTAGCGGGATCTTGGACTATCTAGGTTAACTAGTGGGCACTTGGACGATCTAGGTTAACTAGCGGGCACTTGTACAATGCAGGTTCCCTAGCGGGCACTTTGACTATGTAGGTAAACTAGCGTGCCCTTGGACTATGTAGGTTACCTAGAGGGCACTTGGACGATCTAGGTTAACTACCGGGTACTTGGACTATGTAGGTTAACTAGCGGGCCATTGGACTATGTAGATTAACTAGCGGCACTTGGACTATCTAGGTTAACTAGTGGGCCCTTGGACTATGTAGATTCCCTAGCGGGCACTTGGACTATGTATGTTCCAGAGCGGGCACTTGGACTATGTAGGTTCCCTAGCAGGCACTTGGACCATGTAGGTTCCAGAGCGGGCACTTGGACTATCTAGGTTCTCGAGCGGGCACTTGGACTATGTAGGTTAACTAGCGGACACTTAGATGATCTAGGTTAACTAGCGGGTACTTGGACAATGTAGGTTAAATAGAGGCACTTCAAATATCTACGTTAACTAGCGGGGCCCTTGGACTATGTAGATTCCCTAGCAGGCACCTGGACTACGTAGGTTCCCTAGCGGGCACTTGGACTCTGTATGTTCCCTAGCGGGCATTTGGACTATGTATGTTCCCTACGGACATTTGAACTATGTAAGTTAACTACCGGGCACTTGGACAATGTAGGTTAACTACCGGGCTTTTGGACTATCTAGGTTACCTTGCGGGCACTTGTACTATCTAGGTTACCTAACTGGAACTTGGACTATGTAGGTTAACTAGCGGACACTTGGACGATCTAGGTTAACTAGCGGGCACTTGGAATATCTAGGTTAACTAGCAGGCCCTTGGACTATGTAGGTTAACTAGCGGGCACGTGGACTATCTAGGTTAACTAGCGGGTTCTTGGACTATGTAGGTTAACTAGCCGGCACTTGGACTATCTAGGTTAACTAGCAGACCTTGGACTATGTAGGTTAACTAGCGGGCACTTGGACTATCTAGGTTAACTAGCGGGCACTTGGACTATCTAGGTTAACTAGTGGGCACTTGCACAATGCAGGTTCCCTAGCGGGCACTTTGACTATGTAGGTTCCCTAGCGGGCACTTGGACTATGTACGTTCCCTAGCGGGCACTTGGACTATCTACGTTAACTAGAGGGCCCTTGGTCTATGTAGGTTAAGTAGCGGGCACTTGGATTATCTAGGTTAACTAGCGGGCACTTGGACGATCTAGGTTAACTAGCGGGCACTTGGACCATCTAGATTAACTAGCGGGCACTTGGACAATGCTGGTTCCCTAGCGGGCACTTGGACTACTAAATTTCCTAACGGGCATTTGGACTATGTAGGTTCCCTAGCGGGCACTTCGACTATGTACGTCCCTTAGCGGGCACTTGGACTATGTAGGTTCCCTATCGGGCACTTGGACTATGTAGGTTAACTAGCGGGTCCTTGGACTATGTACGTTTCCTAGTGGGAACTTGGACTATCTAGGTTAACTAACGGGCTGTTGTACTATCTAGGTTACCTAGCGGGCACTTGGACTATGTAGGTTACCTAGCGGTCACTTGGACTATGCAGGATACCTAGTGGGCCCTTGGACTGTCTAGGTTAACTAGCGGGCACTTGGACGATCAGGGTTAACTAGCGGGATCTTGGACTATCTAGGTTAACTAGTGGGCACTTGGACGATCTAGGTTAACTAGCGGGCACTTGTACAATGCAGGTTCCCTAGCGGGCACTTTGACTATGTAGGTTCCGTAGCGGGCACTTGGACTATGTAGGTTCCCTATCGGGCACTTGGACTATGTAGGTTAACTAGCGGGTCCTTGGACTATGTACGTTTCCTAGTGGGAACTTGGACTATCTAGGTTAACTAACGGGCTGTTGTACTATCTAGGTTACCTAGCGGGCACTTGGACTATGTAGGTTACCTAGCGGTCACTTGGACTATGCAGGATACCTAGTGGGCCCTTGGACTGTCTAGGTTAACTAGCGGGCACTTGGACGATCAGGGTTAACTAGCGGGCACTTGGACTATCTAGGTTAACTAGTGGGCACTTGGACGATCTAGGTTAACTAGCGGGCACTTGTACAATGCAGGTTCCCTAGCGGGCACTTTGACTATGTAGGTTCCCTAGCGGGCACTAGGACAATATAGGTTCCCTACTGGCACTTGGACTATCTAGGTTCCCTAACGGGCACTTGGAATATGTAGGTTCCCTATCGGGCACTTGGACTATGTAGGTTCCTCAGCGGGCATTTGGAGTATGTAGGTTAACGAGCGGGCACATGGACTATCTAGGTTAACTAGCAGGCCCTGGGCTATGTAGGTTAACTAGCGGGCACTTGGACTATGTATGTTAACTAGCAGGCACTTGAACTATCAGGTTAACTAGCGGTCACTTGGACTATGTAGGTAACCTAGCGGGAACTTGGACTGTCTAGGTTACCTAGTGGGCACTTGGACTATCTAGGATAACAAACGGGCACTTGGACTATGTACGTCCCCTAGCGGGCACTTCGGCTATCTAGGTTAACTAGAGGGCACTTGGACTATGTACGTCCCCTAGCGGGCCCTTGGACTATGTAAGTTCCCTAGCGGGCACTTGGACTATGTGGGTTTCCTGGAAGGCATTTGGAATATCTAGGTTACCTACCGGGCACTTGGACTTTGTAGGTTCCCTATCGGGCATTGGATTATCTAGGTTAACTAGAGGGCATTTAGAGTATGTAGGTTACCTAGCGGGCACTTGGACTATGTAGGTTAACTAGCGTGCCCTTGGACTATGTAGGTTACCTAGAGGGCACTTGGACGATCTAGGTTAACTACCGGGTACTTGGACTATGTAGATTAACTAGCGGGCCATTGGACTATGTAGATTAACTAGCGGCACTTGGACTATCTAGGTTAACTAGTGGGCCCTTGGACTATGTAGATTCCCTAGCGGGCACTTGGACTATGTATGTTCCAGAGCGGGCACTTGGACTATGTAGGTTCCCTAGCAGGCACTTGGACCATGTAGGTTCCAGAGCGGGCACTTGGACTATCTAGGTTCTCTAGCGGGCACTTGGACTATGTAGGTTAACTAGCGGACACTTAGACGATCTAGGTTAACTAGCGGGTACTTGGACAATGTAGGTTAAATAGAGGCACTTCAAATATCTACGTTAACTAGCGGGGCCCTTGGACTATGTAGATTCCCTAGCAGGCACTTGGACTACGTAGGTTCCATAGCGGGCACTTGGACTCTCTATGTTCCCTAGCGGGCATTTGGACTATGTATGTTCCCTACGGACATTTGAACTATGTAAGTTAACTACCGGGCACTTGGACAATGTAGGTTAACTACCGGGCCTTTGGACTATCTAGGTTACCTTGCGGGCACTTGTACTATCTAGGTTACCTAACTGGAACTTGGACTATATAGGTTAACTAGCGGACACTTGGACGATCTAGGTTAACTAGCGGGCACTCGGAATATCTAGGTTAATTAGCAGGCCCTTGGAATATGTAGGTTAACTAGCGGGCACTTGGACTATCTAGGTTAACTAGCGGGTTCTTGGACTATGTAGGTTAACTAGCCGGCACTTGGACTATCTAGGTTAACTAGCAGACCATGGACTATGTAGGTTAACTAGCGGGCACTTGCACAATGCAGGTTCTCTAGCGGGCACTTTGACTATGTAGGTTCCCTAGCGGGAACTTGGACTATATAGGTTCCCTACTGGCACTTGGACTATCAAGGTACCCTAACGGACACTTGGAATATGTAGGTTCGCTATCGGGCACTTGGACTATGTACGTTCCTCAGCGGGCACTTGGACTATGTAGGTTCCCTATCAGGCACTTGGACTATGTAGGTTAACTAGCGGGCACGTGGATGATCAATGTTAACTAGTGGGCACTTTGCCTATCTAGGTTAACTAGCGGGCAATTAGACTATCTAGGTTAATTAGCGTGCACTTGTAAAATGCAGGTTCCCTAGCCAGCACTTGGACTATATAGGTTCCCTAGGGGCACTTGGACTATCTAGGTTCCCTAACGGGCACTTGGACTATGTAGGTTCCTCAGCGGGCACTTGGACTATGTAGGTTCCCTATCGGGCATGGGACTATGTAGGTTAACTAGCGGGACCTTGGACTATCTAGGTTACCTAGCGGGCACTTGTACTATGTAGGTTAACTAGCGGACACTTGGACTATCTAGGTTACCTAGAGGGCACTTGGACTATGCACGTCCCCTAGCGGGCACTTGGACTATCTAGGTTAACTAGAGGGCCCTTGGACTTAGTAGGTTAACTAGCGGGCACTTGGATTATCTAGGTTAACTAGTGGGCACATGGACGATCTAGGTTAACTAGCGGGCACTTGGACTATCTAGGTTAACTAGCGGGCACTTGGACTATCTAGATTAACTAGCGGGCACTTGGACTATGTAGGTTCCAGAGCGGGCACTTGGACTACGTAGGTTCCTCAGCGGGCACTTGGACTATGTAGGTTCCCTATAGGGCATTGGACTATGTGTGTTAACTAGCGGGACCTTGGACTATCTTGGTTACCTAGCGGGCACTTGGACAATCTAGGTTACCTAGCGGGCACTTGGACAATCTAGGTTACCTAGCGGGCACTTGAACTATGTACATACCCTCGCGGGCACTTGGACTATCTAGGTTACCTAGCGGGCACTTGGACTATGTACGTTCCCTAGCGGGCACTTGGACGATCTATGTTAACTAGAGGGCCCTTGGTCTATGTAGGTTAACTAGCGGGCACTTGGATTATCTAGGTTAACTAGCGGGCACTTGGACGATCTAGGTTAACTAGCGGGCACTTGGACCATCTAGATTAACTAGCGGGCACTTGGACGATGCTGGTTCCCTAGCGGGCACTTGGACTACTAAGTTCCCTAACGGGCATTTGGACTATGTAGGTTCCCTAGCGGGCACTTCGACTATGTATGTCCCTTAGCGGGCACTTGGACTATGTAGGTTCCCTATCGGGCACTTGGACTATGTAGGTTAACTAGCGGGTCCTTGGACTATGTACGTTCGCTAGTGGGAACTTGGACTATCTAGGTTAACTAACGGGCTGTTGTACTATCTAGGTTACCTAGCGGGCACTTGGACTATGTAGGTTACCTAGCGGGCACTTGGACTATGCAGGATACCTAGTGGGCCCTTGGACTGTGTAGGTTACCTAGCGGGCACTTGGACGATCAGGGTTAACTAGCGGGAACTTGGACAATCTAGGTTAACTAGTGGGCACTTGGACGATCTAGGTTAACTAGCGGGCACTTGTACAATGCAGGTTCCCTAGCGGGCACTTTGACTATGTAGGTTCCCTAGCGGGCACTTGGACAATATAGGTTCCCTACTGGCACTTGGACTATCTAGGTTCCCTAACGGGCACTTGGAATATGTAGGTTCCCTATCGGGCACTTGGACTATGTAGGTTCCTCAGCGGGCATTTGGAGTATGTAGGTTAACGAGCAGGCACATGGATTATCTAGGTTAACTAGCAGGCCCTGGGCTATGTAGGTTAACTAGCGGGCACTTGGACTATGTATGTTAACTAGCAGGCACTTGAACTATCAGGTTAACTAGCGGTCACTTGGACTATGTAGGTAACCTAGCGGGAACTTGGACTGTCTAGGTTACCTAGTGGGCACTTGGACTATCTAGGATAACAAACGGGCACTTGTACTATGTACGTCCCCTAGCGGGCACTTCGACTATCTAGGTTAACTAGAGGGCACTTGGACTATGTACGTCCCCTAGCGGGCCCTTGGACTATGTAAGTTCCCTAGCGGGCACTTGGACTATGTGGGTTTCCTGGAAGGCATTTGGAATATCTAGGTTACCTACCGGGCACTTGGACTTTGTAGGTTCCCTATCGGGCATTGGATTATCTAGGTTAACTAGAGGGCATTTGGAGTATGTAGGTTACCTAGCGGGCACTTGGACTATGTAGGTAAACTAGCGTGCCCTTGGACTATGTAGGTTACCTAGAGGGCACTTGGACGATCTAGGTTAACTACCGGGTACTTGGACTATGTAGGTTAACTAGCGGGCCATTGGACTATGTAGATTAACTAGCGGCACTTGGACTATCTAGGTTAACTAGTGGGCCCTTGGACTATGTAGATTCCCTAGCGGGCACTTGGACTATGTATGTTCCAGAGCGGGCACTTGGATTATGTAGGTTCCCTAGCAGGCACTTGGACCATATAGGTTCCAGAGCGGGCACTTGGACTATCTAGGTTCTCTAGCGGGCACTTGGACTATGTAGGTTAACTAGCGGACACTTAGACGATCTAGGTTAACTAGCGGGTACTTGGACAATGTAGGTTAAATAGAGGCACTTCAAATATCTACGTTAACTAGCGGACACTTAGACGATCTAGGTTAACTAGCGGGTACTTGGACAATGTAGGTTAAATAGAGGCACTTCAAATATCTACGTTAACTAGCGGGGCCCTTGGACTATGTAGATTCCCTAGCAGGCACTTGGACTACGTAGGTTCCCTAGCGGGCACTTGGACTCTGTATGTTCCCTAGCGGGCATTTGGACTATGTATGTTCCCTACGGACATTTGAACTATGTAAGTTAACTACCGGGCACTTGGACAATGTAGGTTAACTACCGGGCCTTTGGACTATCTAGGTTACCTTGCGGGCACTTGTAATATCTAGGTTACCTAACTGGAACTTGGACTATGTAGGTTAACTAGCGGACACTTGGACGATCTAGGTTAACTAGCGGGCACTTGGAATATCTAGGTTAACTAGCAGGCCCTTGGACTATGTAGGTTAACTAGCGGGCACTTGGACTATCTAGGTTAACTAGCGGGTTCTTGGATTATGTAGGTTACCTAGCCGGCACTTGGACTATCTAGGTTAACTAGCAGACCTTGGACTATGTAGGTTAACTAGCGGGCACTTGGACTATCTAGGTTAACTAGCGGGCACTTGGACTATCTAGGTTAACTAGCGGGCACTTGCACAATGCAGGTTCCCTCGCGGGCACTTTGACTATGTAGGTTCCCTAGCGGGCACTTGGACTATATAGGTTCCCTACTGGCACTTGGACTATCAAGGTACCCTAACGGACACTTGGAATATGTAGGTTCGCTATCTGGCACTTGGACTATGTACGTTCCTCAGCGGGCACTTGGACTATGTAGGTTCCCTATCAGGCACTTGGACTATGTAGGTTAACTAGCGGGCACGTGGATGATCAATGTTAACTAGTGGGCACTTTGCCTATCTAGGTTAACTAGCGGGCAATTAGACTATCTAGGTTAATTTGCGTGCACTTGTAAAATGCAGGTTCCCTAGCCAGCACTTGGACTATATAGGTTCCCTAGGGGCACTTGGACTATCTAGGTTCCCTAACGGGCACTTGGACTATGTAGGTTCCTCAGCGGGCACTTGGACTATGTAGGTTCCCTATCGGGCATGGGACTATGTAGGTTAACTAGCGGGACCTTGGACTATCTAGGTTACCTAGCGGGCACTTGGACTATGTAGGTTAACTAGCGGACACTTGGACAATCTAGGTTACCTAGAGGGCACTTGGACTATGCACGTCCCCTAGCGGGCACTTGGACTATCTAGGTTAACTAGAGGGCCCTTGGACTTAGTAGGTTAACTAGCGGGCACTTGGATTATCTAGGTTAACTAGTGGGCACTTGGACTATCTAGGTTAACTAGCGGGCACTTGGATTATCTAGGTTAACTAGCGGGCACTTGGACTATCTAGGTTAACTAGCGGGCACTTGGACTATCTAGATTAACTAGCGGGCACTTGGACTATGTAGGTTCCAGAGCGGGCACTTGGACTACGTAGGTTCCTCAGCGGGCACTTGGACTATGTAAGTTCCCTATAGGGCATTGGACTATGTATGTTAACTAGCGGGACCTTGGACTATCTTGGTTACCTAGCGGGCACTTGGACAATCTAGGCTACCTAGCGGGCACTTGGACAATCTAGGTTACCTAGCGGGCACTTGAACTATGTACATAACCTCGCGGGCACTTGGACTATCTAGGTTACCTAGCGGGCACTTGGACTATGTACGTTCCCTAGTGGGCACTTGGACTATCTACGTTAACTAGAGGGCCCTTGGTCTATGTAGGTTAACTAGCGGGCACTTGGATTATCTAGGTTAACTAGCGGGCACTTGGACGATCTAGGTTAACTAGCGGGCACTTGGACCATCTAGATTAACTAGCGGGCACTTGGACGATGCTGGTTCCCTAGCGGGCACTTGGACTACTAAGTTCCCTAACGGGCATTTGGACTATGTAGGTTCCCTAGGGGGCACTTCGACTATGTACGTCCCTTAGCGGGCACTTGGACTATGTAGGTTCCCTATCGGGCACTTGGACTATGTAGGTTAACTATCGGGTCCTTGGAGTATGTACGTTCCCTAGTGGGAACTTGGACTATCTAGGTTAACTAACGGGCTGTTGTACTATCTAGGTTACCTAGCGGGCACTTGGACTATGTAGGTTACCTAGCGGGCACTTGGACTATGCAGGATACCTAGTGGGCCCTTGGACTGTCTAGGTTAACTAGCGGGCACTTGGATGATCAGGGTTAACTAGCGGGAACTTGGACTATCTAGGTTAACTAGTGGGCACTTGGACGATCTAGGTTAACTAGCGGGCACTTGTACAATGCAGGTTCCCTAGCGGGCACTTTGACTATGTAGGTTCCCTAGCGGGCACTTGGACAATATAGGTTCCCTAATGGCACTTGGACTATCTAGGTTCCCTAACGGGCACTTGGAATATGTAGGTTCCCTATCGGGCACTTGGACTATGTAGGTTCCTCAGCGGGCATTTGGAGTATGTAGGTTAACGAGCGGGCACATGGACTATCTAGGTTAACTAGCAGGCCCTGGGCTATGTAGGTTAACTAGCGGGCACTTGGACTATGTATGTTAACTAGCAGGCACTTGAACTATCAGGTTAACTAGCGGTCACTTGGACTATGTAGGTAACCTAGCGGGAACTTGGACTGTCTAGGTTACCTAGTGGGCACTTGGACTATCTAGGATAACAAACGGGCACTTGTACTATGTACGTCCCCTAGCGGGCACTTCGACTATCTAGGTTAACTAGAGGGCACTTGGACTATGTACGTCCCCTAGCGGGCCCTTGGACTATGTAAGTTCCCTAGCGGGCACTTGGACTATGTGGGTTTCCTGGAAGGCATTTGGAATATCTAGGTTACCTACCGGGCACTTGGACTTTGTAGGTTCCCTATCGGGCATTGGATTATCTAGGTTAACTAGAGGGCATTTGGAGTATGTAGGTTACCTAGCGGGCACTTGGACTATGTAGGTTAACTAGCGTGCCCTTGGACTATGTAGGTTACCTAGAGGGCACTTGGACGATCTAGGTTAACTACCGGGTACTTGGACTATGTAGGTTAACTAGCGAGCCATTGGACTATGTAGATTAACTAGCGGCACTTGGACTATCTAGGTTAACTAGTGGGCCCTTGGACTATGTAGATTCCCTAGCGGGCACTTAGACTATGTATGTTCCAGAGCGGGCACTTGGACTATGTAGGTTCCCTAGCAGGCACTTGGACCATGTAGGTTCCAGAGCGGGCACTTGGACTATCTAGGTTCTCTAGCGGGCACTTGGACTATGTAGGTTAACTAGCGGACACTTAGACGATCTAGGTTAACTAGCGGGTACTTGGACAATGTAGGTTAAATAGAGGCACTTTAAATATCTACGTTAACTAGCGGGGCCCTTGGACTATGTAGATTCCCTAGCAGGCACTTGGACTATGTAGGTTCCCTAGCGGGCACTTGGACTCTGTATGTTCCCTAGCGGGCATTTGGACTATGTATGTTCCCTACGGACATTTGAACTATGTAAGTTAACTACCGGGCACTTGGACAATATAGGTTAACTACCGGGCCTTTGGACTATCTAGGTTACCTTGCGGGCACTTGTACTATCTAGGTTACCTAACTGGAACTTGGACTATGTAGGTTAACTAGCGGACACTTGGACGATCTAGGTTAACTAGCGGGCACTTGGAATATCTAGGTTAACTAGCAGGCCCTTGGACTATGTAGGTTAACTAGCGGGCACTTGGACTATCTAGGTTAACTTGCGGGTTCTTGGACTATGTAGGTTAACTAGCCGGCACTTGGACTATCTAGGTTAACTAGCAGACCTTGGACTATGTAGGTTAACTAGCGGGCACTTGCACAATGCAGGTTCCCTAGCGGGGACTTTGACTATATAGGTTCCCTAGCGGGCACTTGGACTATATAGGTTCCCTACTGGCACTTGGACTATCAAGGTACCCTAACGGACACTTGGAATATATAGGTTCGCTATCGGGCACTTGGACTATGTAGGTTCCCTATCAGGCACTTGGACTATGTAGGTTAACTAGCGGGCACGTGGATGATCAATGTTAACTAGTGGGCACTTTGCCTATCTAGGTTAACTAGCCGGCAATTAGACTATCTAGGTTAATTAGCGTGCACTTGTAAAATGCAGGTTCCCTAGCCAGCACTTGGACTATATAGGTTCCCTAGGGGCACTTGGACTATCTAGGTTCCCTAACGGGCACTTGGACTATGTAGGTTCCCTATCGGGCATGGGACTATGTAGGTTAACTAGCGGGACCTTGGACTATCTAGGTTACCTAGCGGGCACTTGGACTATGTAGGTTAACTAGCGGACACTTGGACAATCTAGGTTACCTAGAGGGCACTTGGACTATGCACGTCCCCTAGCGGGCACTTGGACTATCTAGGTTAACTAGAGGGCCCTTGGACTTAGTAGGTTAACTAGCGGGCACTTGGATTATCTAGGTTAACTAGTGGGCACATGGACGATCTAGGTTAACTAGCGGGCACTTGGACTATCTAGGTTAACTAGCGGGCACTTGGACTATCTAGATTAACTAGCGGGCACTTGGACTATGTAGGTTCCAGAGCGGGCACTTGGACTACGTAGGTTCCTCAGCGGGCACGTGGACTATGTAAGTTCCCTATAGGGCATTGGACTATGTATGTTAACTAGCGGGACCTTGGACTAGCTTGGTTACCTAGCGGGCACTTGGACAATCTAGGTTACCTAGCGGGCACTTGGACAATCTAGGTTACCTAGCGGGCACTTGAACTATGTACATACCCTCACGGGCACTTGGACTATCTAGGTTACCTTGCGGGCACTTGGACTATGTACGTTCCCTAGCGGGCACTTGGACTATCTACGTTAACTAGAGGGCCTTTGGTCTATGTAGGTTAACTAGCGGGCACTTGGATTATCTAGGTTAACTAGCGGGCACTTGGACGATCTAGGTTAACTAGCGGGCACTTGGACCATCTAGATTAACTAGCGGGCACTTGGACGATTCTGGTTCCCTAGCGGGCACTTGGACTACTAAGTTCCCTAACGGGCATTTGGACTATGTAGGTTCCCTAGCGGGCACTTCGACTATGTACGTCCCTTAGCGGGCACTTGGACTATGTAGGTTCCCTATCGGGCACTTGGACTATGTAGGTTAACTAGCGGGTCCTTGGACTATGTACGTTCCCTAGTGGGAACTTGGACTATCTAGGTTAACTAACGGGCTGTTGTACTATCTAGGTTACCTAGCGGGCACTTGGACTATGTAGGTTACCTGGCGGTCACTTGGACTATGCAGGATACCTAGTGGGCCCTTGGACTGTCTAGGTTACCTAGCGGGCACTTGGACGATCAGGGTTAACTAGCGGGAACCTGGACTATCTAGGTTAACTAGCGGGCACTTGTACAATGCAGGTTCCCTAGCGGGCACTTTGACTATGTAGGTTCCCTAGCGGACACATGGACAATATAGGTTCCCTACTGGCACTTGGACTATCTAGGTTCCCTAACGGGCACTTGGAATATGTAGGTTCCCTATCGGGCACTTGGACTATGTAGGTTCCTCAGCGGGCATTTGGAGTATGTAGGTTAACGAGCAGGCACATGGACTATCTAGGTTAACTAGCAGGCCCTGGGCTATGTAGGTTAACTAGCGGGCACTTGGACTATGTATGTTAACTAGCAGGCACTTGAACTATCAGGTTAACTAGCGGTCACTTGGACTATGTAGGTAACCTAGCGGGAACTTGGACTGTCTAGGTTACCTAGTGGGCACTTGGACTATCTAGGATAACAAACGGGCACTTGTACTATGTACGTCCCCTAGCGGGCACTTCGACTATCTAGGTTAACTAGAGGGCACTTGGACTATGTACGTCCCCTAGCGGGCCCTTGGACTATGTAAGTTCCCTAGCGGGCACTTGGACTATGTGGGTTTCCTGGAAGGCATTTGGAATATCTAGGTTACCTACCGGGCACTTGGACTTTGTAGGTTCCCTATCGGGCATTGGATTATCTAGGTTAACTAGAGGGCATTTAGAGTATGTAGGTTACCTAGCGGGCACTTGGACTATTTAGGTTAACTAGCGTGCCCTTGGACTATGTAGGTTACCTAGAGGGCACTTGGACGATCTAGGTTAACTACCGGGTACTTGGACTATGTAGATTAACTAGCGGGCCATTGGACTATGTAGATTAACTAGCGGCACTTGGACTATCTAGGTTAACTAGTGGGCCCTTGGACTATGTAGATTCCCTAGGGGCACTTGGACTATGTATGTTCCAGAGCGGGCACTTGGACTATGTAGGTTCCCTAGCAGGCACTTGGACCATGTATGTTCCAGAGCGGGCACTTGGACTATCTAGGTTCTCTAGCGGGCACTTGGACTATGTAGGTTAACTAGCGGACACTTAGACGATCTCGGTTAACTAGCGGGTACTTGGACAATGTAGGTTAAATAGAGGCACTTCAAATATCTACGTTAACTAGCGGGGCCCTTGGACTATGTAGATTCCCTAGCAGGCACTTGGACTACGTAGGTTCCCTAGCGGGCACTTGGACTCTCTATGTTCCCTAGCGGGCATTTGGACTATGTATGTTCCCTACGGACATTTGAACTATGTAAGTTAACTACCGGGCACTTGGACAATGTAGGTTAACTACCGGGCCTTTGGACTATCTAGGTTACCTTGCGGGCACTTGTACTATCTAGGTTACCTAACTGGAACTTGGACTATATAGGTTAACTAGCGGACACTTGGACGATCTAGGTTAACTAGCGGGCACTCGGAATATCTAGGTTAATTAGCAGGCCCTTGGAATATGTAGGTTAACTAGCGGGCACTTGGACTATCTAGGTTAACTAGCGGGTTCTTGGACTATGTAGGTTAACTAGCCGGCACTTGGACTATCTAGGTTAACTAGCAGACCATGGACTATGTAGGTTAACTAGCGGGCACTTGCACAATGCAGGTTCTCTAGCGGGCACTTTGACTATGTAGGTTCCCTAGCGGGAACTTGGACTATATAGGTTCCCTACTGGCACTTGGACTATCAAGGTACCCTAACGGACACTTGGAATATGTAGGTTCGCTATCGGGCACTTGGACTATGTACGTTCCTCAGCGGACACTTGGACTATGTAGGTTCCCTATCAGGCACTTGGACTATGTAGGTTAACTAGCGGGCACGTGGATGATCAATGTTAACTAGTGGGCACTTTGCCTATCTAGGTTAACTAGCGGGCAATTAGACTATCTAGGTTAATTAGCGTGCACTTGTAAAATGCAGGTTTCCTAGCCAGCACTTGGATTATATAGGTTCCCTAGGGGCACTTGGACTGTCTAGGTTCCCTAACGGGCACTTGGACTATGTAGGTTCCTCAGCGGGCACTTGGACTATGTAGGTTCCCTATCGGGCATGGGACTATGTAGGTTAACTAGCGGGACCTTGGACTATCTAGGTTACCTAGCGGGCACTTGGACTATGTAGGTTAACTAGCGGACACTTGGACAATCTAGGTTACCTAGAGGGCACTTGGACTATGCACGTCCCCTAGCGGGCACTTGGACTATCTAGGTTAACTAGAGGGCCCTTGGACTTAGTAGGTTAACTAGCGGGCACTTGGATTATCTAGGTTAACTAGTGGGCACATGGACGATCTAGGTTAACTAGCGGGCACTTGGACTATCTAGGTTAACTAGCGGGCACTTGGACTATCTAGATTAACTAGCGGGCACTTGGAATATGTAGGTTCCAGAGCGGGCACTTGGACTACGTAGGTTCCTCAGCGGGCACTTGGACTATGTAGGTTCCCTATAGGGCATTGGACTATGTGTGTTAACTAGCGGGACCTTGGACTATCTTGGTTACCTAGCGGGCACTTGGACAATCTAGGTTACCTAGCGGGCACTTGGACAATCTAGGTTACCTAGCGGGCACTTGAACTATGTACATACCCTCGCGGGCACTTGGACTATCTAGGTTACCTAGCGGGCACTTGGACTATGTACGTTCCCTAGCGGGCACTTGGACTATCTATGTTAACTAGAGGGCCCTTGGTCTATGTAGGTTAACTAGCGGGCACTTGGATTATCTAGGTTAACTAGCGGGCACTTGGACGATCTAGGTTAACTAGCGGGCACTTGGACCATCTAGATTAACTAGCGGGCACTTGGACGATGCTGGTTCCCTAGCGGGCACTTGGACTACTAAGTTCCCTAACGGGCATTTGGACTATGTAGGTTCCCTAGCGGGCACTTCGACTATGTATGTCCCTTAGCGGGCACTTGGACTATGTAGGTTCCCTATCGGGCACTTGGACTATGTAGGTTAACTAGCGGGTCCTTGGACTATGTACGTTCGCTAGTGGGAACTTGGACTATCTAGGTTAACTAACGGGCTGTTGTACTATCTAGGTTACCTAGCGGGCACTTGGACTATGTAGGTTACCTAGCGGGCACTTGGACTATGCAGGATACCTAGTGGGCCCTTGGACTGTCTAGGTTACCTAGCGGGCACTTGGACGATCAGGGTTAACTAGCGGGAACTTGGACTATCTAGGTTAACTAGTGGGCACTTGGACGATCTAGGTTAACTAGCGGGCACTTGTACAATGCAGGTTCCCTAGCGGGCACTTTGACTATGTAGGTTCCCTAGCGGGCACTTGGACAATATAGGTTCCCTACTGGCACTTGGACTATCTAGGTTCCCTATCGGGCACTTGGACTATGTAGGTTCCCTATCGGGCACTTGGACTATGTAGGTTCCTCAGCGGGCATTTGGAGTATGTAGGTTAACGAGCAGGCACATGGACTATCTAGGTTAACTAGCAGGCCCTGGGCTATGTAGGTTAACTAGCGGGCACTTGGACTATGTATGTTAACTAGCAGGCACTTGAACTATCAGGTTAACTAGCGGTCACTTGGACTATGTAGGTAACCTAGCGGGAACTTGGACTGTCTAGGTTACCTAGTGGGCACTTGGACTATCTAGGATAACAAACGGGCACTTGTACTATGTACGTCCCCTAGCGGGCACTTCGACTATCTAGGTTAACTAGAGGGCACTTGGACTATGTACGTCCCCTAGCGGGCCCTTGGACTATGTAAGTTCCCTAGCGGGCACTTGGACTATGTGGGTTTCCTGGAAGGCATTTGGAATATCTAGGTTACCTACCGGGCACTTGGACTTTGTAGGTTCCCTATCGGGCATTGGATTATCTAGGTTAACTAGAGGGCATTTGGAGTATGTAGGTTACCTAGCGGGCACTTGGACTATGTAGGTTAACTAGCGTGCCCTTGGACTATGTAGGTTACCTAGAGGGCACTTGGACGATCTAGGTTAACTACCGGGTACTTGGACTATGTAGGTTAACTAGCGGGCCATTGGACTATGTAGATTAACTAGCGGCACTTGGACTATCTAGGTTAACTAGTGGGCCCTTGGACTATGTAGATTCCCTAGCGGGCACTTGGACTATGTATGTTCCAGAGCGGGCACTTGGACTATGTAGGTTCCCTAGCAGGCACTTGGACCATATAGGTTCCAGAGCGGGCACTTGGACTATCTAGGTTCTCTAGCGGGCACTTGGACTATGTAGGTTAACTAGCGGACACTTAGACGATCTAGGTTAACTAGCGGGTACTTGGACAATGTAGGTTAAATAGAGGCACTTCAAATATCTACGTTAACTAGCGGACACTTAGACGATCTAGGTTAACTAGCGGGTACTTGGACAATGTAGGTTAAATAGAGGCACTTCAAATATCTACGTTAACTAGCGGGGCCCTTGGACTATGTAGATTCCCTAGCAGGCACTTGGACTACGTAGGTTCCCTAGCGGGCACTTGGACTCTGTATGTTGCCTAGCGGGCATTTGGACTATGTATGTTCCCTACGGACATTTGAACTATGTAAGTTAACTACCGGGCACTTGGACAATGTAGGTTAACTACCGGGCCTTTGGACTATCTAGGTTACCTTGCGGGCACTTGTACTATCTAGGTTACCTAACTGGAACTTGGACTATGTAGGTTAACTAGCGGACACTTGGACGATCTAGGTTAACTAGCGGGCACTTGGAATATCTAGGTTAACTAGCAGGCCCTTGGACTATGTAGGTTAACTAGCGGGCACTTGGACTATCTAGGTTAACTAGCGGGTTCTTGGATTATGTAGGTTACCTAGCCGGCACATGGACTATCTAGGTTAACTAGCAGACCTTGGACTATGTAGGTTAACTAGCGGGCACTTGGACTATCTAGGTTAACTAGCGGGCACTTGGACTATCTAGGTTAACTAGCGGGCACTTGCACAATGCAGGTTCCCTCGCGGGCACTTTGACTATGTAGGTTCCCTAGCGGGCACTTGGACTATATAGGTTCCCTACTGGCACTTGGACTATCAAGGTACCCTAACGGACACTTGGAATATGTAGGTTCGCTATCGGGCACTTGGACTATGTACGTTCCTCAGCGGGCACTTGGACTATGTAGGTTCCCTATCAGGCACTTGGACTATGTAGGTTAACTAGCGGGCACGTGGATGATCAATGTTAACTAGTGGGCACTTTGCCTATCTAGGTTAACTAGCGGGCAATTAGACTATCTAGGTTAATTAGCGTGTACTTGTAAAATGCAGGTTCCCTAGCCAGCACTTGGACTATATAGGTTCCCTAGGGGCACTTGGACTATCTAGGTTCCCTAACGGGCACTTGGACTATGTAGGTTCCTCAGCGGGCACTTGGACTATGTAGGTTCCCTATCGGGCATGGGACTATGTAGGTTAACTAGCGGGACCTTGGACTATATAGGTTACCTAGCGGGCACTTGGACTATGTAGGTTAACTAGCGGACACTTGGACAATCTAGGTTACCTAGAGGGCACTTGGACTATGCACGTCCCCTAGCGGGCACTTGGACTATCTAGGTTAACTAGAGGGCCCTTGGACTTAGTAGGTTAACTAGCGGGCACTTGGATTATCTAGGTTAACTAGTGGGCACTTGGACTATCTAGGTTAACTAGCGGGCACTTGGATTATCTAGGTTAACTAGCGGGCACTTGGACTATCTAGGTTAACTAGCGGGCACTTGGACTATCTAGATTAACTAGCGGGCACTTGGACTATGTAGGTTCCAGAGCGGGCACTTGGACTACGTAGGTTCCTCAGCGGGCACTTGGACTATGTAAGTTCCCTATAGGGCATTGGACTATGTATGTTAACTAGCGGGACCTTGGACTATCTTGGTTACCTAGCGGGCACTTGGACAATCTAGGCTACCTAGCGGGCACTTGGACAATCTAGGTTACCTAGCGGGCACTTGAACTATGTACATAACCTCGCGGGCACTTGGACTATCTAGGTTACCTAGCGGGCACTTGGACTATGTACGTTCCCTAGTGGGCACTTGGACTATCTACGTTAACTAGAGGGCCCTTGGTCTATGTAGGTTAACTAGCGGGCACTTGGATTATCTAGGTTAACTAGCGGGCACTTGGACGATCTAGGTTAACTAGCGGGCACTTGGACCATCTAGATTAACTAGCGGGCACTTGGACGATGCTGGTTCCCTAGCGGGCACTTGGACTACTAAGTTCCCTAACGGGCATTTGGACTATGTAGGTTCCCTAGCGGGCACTTCGACTATGTACGTCCCTTAGCGGGCACTTGGACTATGTAGGTTCCCTATCGGGCACTTGGACTATGTAGGTTAACTAGCGGGTCCTTGGACTATGTACGTTCCCTAGTGGGAACTTGGACTATCTAGGTTAACTAACGGGCTGTTGTACTATCTAGGTTACCTAGCGGGCACTTGGACTATGTAGGTTACCTAGCGGGCACTTGGACTATGCAGGATACCTAATGGGCCCTTGGACTGTCTAGGTTAACTAGCGGGCACTTGGATGATCAGGGTTAACTAGCGGGAACTTGGACTATCTAGGTTAACTAGTGGGCACTTGGACGATCTAGGTTAACTAGCGGGCACTTGTACAATGCAGGTTCCCTAGCGGGCACTTTGACTATGTAGGTTCCCTAGCGGGCACTTGGACAATATAGGTTCCCTAATGGCACTTGGACTATCTAGGTTCCCTAACGGGCACTTGGAATATGTAGGTTCCCTATCGGGCACTTGGACTATGTAGGTTCCTCAGCGGGCATTTGGAGTATGTAGGTTAACGAGCGGGCACATGGACTATCTAGGTTAACTAGCAGGCCCTGGGCTATGTAGGTTAACTAGCGGGCACTTGGACTATGTATGTTAACTAGCAGGCACTTGAACTATCAGGTTAACTAGCGGTCACTTGGACTATGTAGGTAACCTAGCGGGAACTTGGACTGTCTAGGTTACCTAGTGGGCACTTGGACTATCTAGGATAACAAACGGGCACTTGTACTATGTACGTCCCCTAGCGGGCACTTCGACTATCTAGGTTAACTAGAGGGCACTTGGACTATGTACGTCCCCTAGCGGGCCCTTGGACTATGTAAGTTCCCTAGCGGGCACTTGGACTATGTGGGTTTCCTGGAAGGCATTTGGAATATCTAGGTTACCTACCGGGCACTTGGACTTTGTAGGTTCCCTATCGGGCATTGGATTATCTAGGTTAACTAGAGGGCATTTGGAGTATGTAGGTTACCTAGCGGGCACTTGGACTATGTAGGTAAACTAGCGTGCCCTTGGACTATGTAGGTTACCTAGAGGGCACTTGGACGATCTAGGTTAACTACCGGGTACTTGGACTATGTAGGTTAACTAGCGAGCCATTGGACTATGTAGATTAACTAGCGGCACTTGGACTATCTAGGTTAACTAGTGGGCCCTTGGACTATGTAGATTCCCTAGCGGGCACTTAGACTATGTATGTTCCAGAGCGGGCACTTGGACTATGTAGGTTCCCTAGCAGGCACTTGGACCATGTAGGTTCCAGAGCGGGCACTTGGACTATCTAGGTTCTCTAGCGGGCACTTGGACTATGTAGGTTAACTAGCGGACACTTAGACGATCTAGGTTAACTAGCGGGTACTTGGACAATGTAGGTTAAATAGAGGCACTTCAAATATCTACGTTAACTAGCGGGGCCCTTGGACTATGTAGATTCCCTAGCAGGCACTTGGACTATGTAGGTTCCCTAGCGGGCACTTGGACTCTGTATGTTCCCTAGCGGGCATTTGGACTATGTATGTTCCCTACGGACATTTGAACTATGTAAGTTAACTACCGGGCACTTGGACAATATAGGTTAACTACCGGGCCTTTGGACTATCTAGGTTACCTTGCGGGCACTTGTACTATCTAGGTTACCTAACTGGAACTTGGACTATGTAGGTTAACTAGCGGACACTTGGACGATCTAGGTTAACTAGCGGGCACTTGGAATATCTAGGTTAACTAGCAGGCCCTTGGACTATGTAGGTTAACTAGCGGGCACTTGGACTATCTAGGTTAACTAGCGGGTTCTTGGACTATGTAGGTTAACTAGCCGGCACTTGGACTATCTAGGTTAACTAGCAGACCTTGGACTATGTAGGTTAACTAGCGGGCACTTGCACAATGCAGGTTCCCTAGCGGGGACTTTGACTATGTAGGTTCCCTAGCGGGCACTTGGACTATATAGGTTCCCTACTGGCACTTGGACTATCAAGGTACCCTAACGGACACTTGGAATATAGAGGTTCGCTATCGGGCACTTGGACTATGTACGTTCCTCAGCGGGCACTTGGACTATGTAGGTTCCCTATCAGGCACTTGGACTATGTAGGTTAACTAGCGGGCACGTGGATGATCAATGTTAACTAGTGGGCACTTTGCCTATCTAGGTTAACTAGCCGGCAATTAGACTATCTAGGTTAATTAGCGTGCACTTGTAAAATGCAGGTTCCCTAGCCAGCACTTGGACTATATAGGTTCCCTAGGGGCACTTGGACTATCTAGGTTCCCTAACGGGCACTTGGACTATGTAGGTTCCCTATCGGGCATGGGACTATGTAGGTTAACTAGCGGGACCTTGGACTATCTAGGTTACCTAGCGGGCACTTGGACTATGTAGGTTAACTAGCGGACACTTGGACAATCTAGGTTACCTAGAGGGCACTTGGACTATGCACGTCCCCTAGCGGGCACTTGGACTATCTAGGTTAACTAGAGGGCCCTTGGACTTAGTAGGTTAACTAGCGGGCACTTGGATTATCTAGGTTAACTAGTGGGCACATGGACGATCTAGGTTAACTAGCGGGCACTTGGACTATCTAGGTTAACTAGCGGGCACTTGGACTATCTAGATTAACTAGCGGGCACTTGGACTATGTAGGTTCCAGAGCGGGCACTTGGACTACGTAGGTTCCTCAGCGGGCACTTGGACTATGTAAGTTCCCTATAGGGCATTGGACTATGTATGTTAACTAGCGGGACCTTGGACTAGCTTGGTTACCTAGCGGGCACTTGGACAATCTAGGTTACCTAGCGGGCACTTGGACAATCTAGGTTACCTAGCGGGCACTTGAACTATGTACATACCCTCGCGGGCACTTGGACTATCTAGGTTACCTAGCGGGCACTTGGACTATGTACGTTCCCTAGCGGGCACTTGGACTATCTACGTTAACTAGAGGGCCTTTGGTCTATGTAGGTTAACTAGCGGGCACTTGGATTATCTAGGTTAACTAGCGGGCACTTGGACGATCTAGGTTAACTAGCGGGCACTTGGACCATCTAGATTAACTAGCGGGCACTTGGACGATTCTGGTTCCCTAGCGGGCACTTGGACTACTAAGTTCCCTAACGGGCATTTGGACTATGTAGGTTCCCTAGCGGGCACTTCGACTATGTACGTCCCTTAGCGGGCACTTGGACTATGTAGGTTCCCTATCGGGCACTTGGACTATGTAGGTTAACTAGCGGGTCCTTGGACTATGTACGTTCCCTAGTGGGAACTTGGACTATCTAGGTTAACTAACGGGCTGTTGTACTATCTAGGTTACCTAGCGGGCACTTGGACTATGTAGGTTACCTGGCGGTCACTTGGACTATGCAGGATACCTAGTGGGCCCTTGGACTGTCTAGGTTACCTAGCGGGCACTTGGACGATCAGGGTTAACTAGCGGAAACTTGGACTATCTAGGTTAACTAGCGGGCACTTGTACAATGCAGGTTCCCTAGCGGGCACTTTGACTATGTAGGTTCCCTAGCGGACACATGGACAATATAGGTTCCCTACTGGCACTTGGACTATCTAGGTTCCCTAACGGGCACTTGGAATATGTAGGTTCCCTATCGGGCACTTGGACTATGTAGGTTCCTCAGCGGGCATTTGGAGTATGTAGGTTAACGAGCAGGCACATGGACTATCTAGGTTAACTAGCAGGCCCTGGGCTATGTAGGTTAACTAGCGGGCACTTGGACTATGTATGTTAACTAGCAGGCACTTGAACTATCAGGTTAACTAGCGGTCACTTGGACTATGTAGGTAACCTAGCGGGAACTTGGACTGTCTAGGTTACCTAGTGGGCACTTGGACTATCTAGGATAACAAACGGGCACTTGGACTATGTACGTCCCCTAGCGGGCACTTCGACTATCTAGGTTAACTAGAGGGCACTTGGACTATGTACGTCCCCTAGCGGGCCCTTGGACTATGTAAATTCCCTAGCGGGCACTTGGACTATGTGGGTTTCCTGGAAGGCATTTGGAATATCTAGGTTACCTACCGGGCACTTGGACTTTGTAGGTTCCCTATCGGGCATTGGATTATCTAGGTTAACTAGAGGGCATTTGGAGTATGTAGGTTACCTAGCGGGCACTTGGACTATGTAGGTAAACTAGCGTGCCCTTGGACTATGTAGGTTACCTAGAGGGCACTTGGACGATCTAGGTTAACTACCGGGTACTTGGACTATGTAGGTTAACTAGCGGGCCATTGGACTATGTAGATTAACTAGCGGCACTTGGACTATCTAGGTTAACTAGTGGGCCCTTGGACTATGTAGATTCCCTAGCGGGCACTTGGACTATGTATGTTCCAGAGCGGGCACTTGGACTATGTAGGTTCCCTAGCAGGCACTTGGACCATGTAGGTTCCAGAGCGGGCACTTGGACTATCTAGGTTCTCTAGCGGGCACTTGGACTATGTAGGTTAACTAGCGGACACTTAGACGATCTCGGTTAACTAGCGGGTACTTGGACAATGTAGGTTAAATAGAGGCACTTCAAATATCTACGTTAACTAGCGGGGCCCTTGGACTATGTAGATTCCCTAGCAGGCACTTGGACTACGTAGGTTCCCTAGCGGGCACTTGGACTCTGTATGTTCCCTAGCGGGCATTTGGACTATGTATGTTCCCTACGGACATTTGAACTATGTAAGTTAACTATCGGGCACTTGGACAATGTAGGTTAACTACCGGGCCTTTGGACTATCTAGGTTACCTTGCGGGCACTTGTACTACCTAGGTTACCTAACTGGAACTTGGACTATGTAGGTTAACTAGCGGACACTTGGACGATCTAGGTTAACTAGCGGGCACTTGGAATATCTAGGTTAACTAGCAGACCTTGGACTATGTAGGTTAACTAGCGGGCACTTGGACTATCTAGGTTAACTAGCGGGCACTTGGACTATCTAGGTTAACTAGCGGGCACTTGCACAATGCAGGTTCCCTCGCGGGCATTTTGACTATGTAGGTTCCCTAGCGGGCACTTGGACTATATAGGTTCCCTACTGGCACTTGGACTATCAAGGTACCCTAACGGACACTTGGAATATGTAGGTTCGCTATCGGGCACTTGGACTGTATACGTTCCTCAGCGGGGACTTGGACTATGTAGGTTCCCTATCAGGCACTTGGACTATGTAGGTTAACTAGCGGGCACGTGGATGATCAATGTTAACTAGTGGGCACTTTGCCTATCTAGGTTAACTAGCGGGCAATTAGACTATCTAGGTTAATTAGCGTGCACTTGTAAAATGCAGGTTCCCTAGCCAGCACTTGGACTATATAGGTTCCCTAGGGGCACTTGGACTATCTAGGTTCCCTAACGGGCACTTGGACTATATAGGTTCCTCAGCGGGCACATGGACTATGTAGGTTCCCTATCGGGCATGGGACTATGTAGGTTAACTAGCGGGACCTTGGACTATCTAAGTTACCTAGCGGGCACTTGGACTATGTAGGTTAACTAGCGGACACTTGGACAATCTAGGTTACCTAGAGGGCACTTGGACTATGCACGTCCCCTAGCGGGCACTTGGACTATCTAGGTTAACTAGAGGGCCCTTGGACTTAGTAGGTTAACTAGCGGGCACTTGGATTATCTAGGTTAACTAGTGGGCACATGGACGATCTAGGTTGACTAGCGGGCACTTGGACTATCTAGGTTAACTAGCGGGCACTTGGACTATCTAGATTAACTAGCGGGCACTTGGACTATGTAGGTTCCAGAGCGGGCACTTGGACTACGTAGGTTCCTCAGCGGGCACTTGGACTATGTAGGTTCCCTATAGGGCATTGGACTATGTATGTTAACTAGCGGGACCTTGGACTATCTTGGTTACCTAGCGGGCACTTGGACAATCTAGGTTACCTAGCGGGCACTTGGACAATCTAGGTTACCTAGCGGGCACTTGAACTATGTACATACCCTCGCGGGCACTTGGACTATCTAGGTTACCTAGCAGGCACTTGGACTATGTACGTTCCCTAGCGGGCACTTGGACTTTCTACGTTAACTAGAGGGGCTTTGGTCTATGTAGGTTAACTAGCGGGCACTTGGATTATCTAGGTTAACTAGCGGGCACTTGGACGATCTAGGTTAACTAGCGGGCACTTGGACCATCTAGATTAACTAGCGGGCACTTGGACGATTCTGGTTCCCTAGCGGGCACTTGGACTACTAAGTTCCCTAACGGGCATTTGGACTATGTAGGTTCCCTAGCGGGCACTTCGACTATGTACGTCCCTTAGCGGGCACTTGGACTATGTAGGTTCCCTATCGGGCACTTGGACTATGTAGGTTAACTAGCGGGTCCTTGGACTATGTACATTCCCTAGTGGGAACTTGGACTATCTAGGTTAACTAACGGGCTGTTGTACTATCTAGGTTAACTAACGGGCTGTTGTACTATCTAGGTTACCTAGCGGGCACTTGGACTATCTAGGTTAACTAGCAGGCCCTGGGCTATGTAGGTTAACTAGCGGGCACTTGGACTATGTATGTTAACTAGCAGGCACTTGAACTATCAGGTTAACTAGCGGTCACTTGGACTATGTAGGTAACCTAGCGGGAACTTGGACTGTCTAGGTTACCTAGTGGGCACTTGGACTATCTAGGATAACAAACGGGCACTTGGACTATGTACGTCCCCTAGCGGGCACTTCGACTATCTAGGTTAACTAGAGGGCACTTGGACTATGTACGTCCCCTAGCGGGCCCTTGGACTATGTAAGTTCCCTAGCGGGCACTTGGACTATGTGGGTTTCCTGGAAGGCATTTGGAATATCTAGGTTACCTACCGGGCACTTGGACTTTGTAGGTTCCCCATCGGGCATTGGATTATCTAGGTTAACTAGAGGGCATTTGGAGTATGTAGGTTACCTAGCGGGCACTTGGACTATGTAGGTTAACTAGCGTGCCCTTGGACTATGTAGGTTACCTAGAGGGCACTTGGACGATCTAGGTTAACTACCGGGTACTTGGACTATGTAGGTTAACTAGCGGGCCATTGGACTATGTAGATTAACTAGCGACACTTGGACTATCTAGGTTAACTAGTGGGCCCTTGGACTATGTAGATTCCCTAGCGGGCACTTGGACTATGTATGTTCCAGAGCGGGCACTTGGACTATGTAGGTTCCCTAGCAGGCACTTGGACCATGTAGGTTCCAGAGCGGGCACTTGGACTATCTAGGTTCTCTAGCGGGCACTTGGACTATGTAGGTTAACTAGCGGACACTTAGACGATCTAGGTTAACTAGCGGGTACTTGGACAATGTAGGTTAAATAGAGGCACTTCAAATATCTACGTTAACTAGCGGGGCCCTTGGACTATGTAGATTCCCTAGCAGGCACTTGGACTACGTAGGTTCCCTAGCGGGCACTTGGACTCTGTATGTTCCCTAGCGGGCATTTGGACTATGTATGTTCCCTACGGACATTTGAACTATGTAAGTTAACTACCGGGCACTTGGACAATGTAGGTTAACTACCGGGCCTTTGGACTATCTAGGTTACCTTGCGGGCACTTGTACTATCTAGGTTACCTAACTGGAACTTGGACTATGTAGGTTAACTAGCGGACACTTGGACGATCTAGGTTAACTAGCGGGCACTTGGAATATCTAGGTTAACTAGCAGGCCCTTGGAATATGTAGGTTAACTAGCGGGCACTTGGACTATCTAGGTTAACTAGCGGGTTCTTGGACTATGTAGGTTAACTAGCCGGCACTTGGACTATCTAGGTTAACTAGCAGACCTTGGACTATGTAGGTTAACTAGCGGGCACTTGGACTATCTAGGTTAACTAGCGGGCACTTGGACTATCTAGGTTAACTAGCGGGCACTTGCACAATGCAGGTTCCCTAGCGGGCACTTTGACTATGTAGGTTCCCTAGCGGGCACTTGGACTATATAGGTTCCCTACTGGCACTTGGACTATCAAGGTACCCTAACGGACACTTGGAATATGTAGGTTCGCTATCGGGCACTTGGACTATGTACGTTCCTCAGCGGGCACTTGGACTATGTAGGTTCCCTATCAGGCACTTGGACTATGTAGGTTAACTAGCGGGCACGTGGATGATCAATGTTAACTAGTGGGCACTTTGCCTATCTAGGTTAACTAGCGGACAATTAGACTATCTAGGTTAATTAGCGTGCACTTGTAAAATGCAGGTTCCCTAGCCAGCACTTGGACTATATAGGTTCCCTAGGGGCACTTGGACTATCTAGGTTCCCTAACGGGCACTTGGACTATGTAGGTTCCTCAGCGGGCACTTGGACTATGTAGGTTCCCTATCGGGCATGGGACTATGTAGGTTAACTAGCGGGACCTTGGACTATCTAGGTTACCTAGCGGGCACTTGTACTATGTAGGTTAACTAGCGGACACTTGGACAATCTAGGTTACCTAGAGGGCACTTGGACTATGCACGTCCCCTAGCGGGCACTTGGACTATCTAGGTTAACTAGAGGGCCCTTGGACTTAGTAGGTTAACTAGCGGGCACTTGGATTATCTAGGTTAACTAGTGGGCACATGGACGATCTAGGTTAACTAGCGGGCACTTGGACTATCTAGGTTAACTAGCGGGCACTTGGACTATCTATATTAACTAGCGGGCACTTGGACTATGTAGGTTCCAGAGCGGGCACTTGGACTACGTAGGTTCCTCAGCGGGCACTTGGACTATGTAGGTTCCCTATAGGGCATTGGACTATGTATGTTAACTAACGGGACCTTGGACTATCTTGGTTACCTAGCGGGCACTTGGACAATCTAGGTTACCTAGCGGGCACTTGGACAATCTAGGTTACCTAGTGGGCACTTGAACTATGTACATACCCTCGCGGGCACTTGGACTATCTAGGTTACCTAGCGGGCACTTGGACTATGTACGTTCCCTAGCGGGCACTTGGACTATCTACGTTAACTAGAGGGCCCTTGGTCTATGTAGGTTAACTAGCGGGCACTTGGATTATCTAGGTTAACTAGTGGGCACTTGGACGATCTAGGTTAACTAGCGGGCACTTGGACAATCTAGATTAACTAGCGGGTACTTGGACGATCCTGGTTCCCTAGCGGGCACTTGGACTACTAAGTTCCCTAACGGGCATTTGGACTATGTAGGTTCCCTAGCGGGCACTTCGACTATGTACGTCCCTTAGCGGGCATTTGGACTATGTAGGTTTCCTATCTGGCACTTGGACTATGTAGGTTCCCTATCGGGCACTTGGACTATGTAGGTTAACTAGCGGGTCCTTGGACTATGTACGTTCCCTAGTGGGAACTTGGACTATCTAGGTTAACTAACGGGCTGTTGTACTATCTAGGTTACCTAGCGGGCACTTGGACTATGTAGGTTACCTAGCGGGCACTTGGACTATGCAGGATACCTAGTGGGCCCTTGGACTGTCTAGGTTAACTAGCGGGCACTTGGACGATCAGGGTTAACTAGCGGGAACTTGGACTATCTAGGTTAACTAGTGGGCACTTGGACGATCTAGGTTAACTAGCGGGCATTTGTACAATGCAGGTTCCCTAGCGGGCACTTTGACTATGTAGGTTCCCTAGCGGGCACTTGGACAATATAGGTTCCCTACTGGCACTTGGACTATCTAGGTTCCCTAACGGGCACTTGGAATATGTAGGTTCCCTATCGGGCACTTGCACTATGTAGGTTCCTCAGCGGGCATTTGGAGTATGTAGGTTAACGAGCGGGCACATGGACTATCTAGGTTAACTAGCAGGCCCTGGGCTATGTAGGTTAACTAGCGGGCACTTGGACTATGTATGTTAACTAGCAGGCACTTGAACTATCAGGTTAACAAGCGGTCACTTGGACTATGTAGGTAACCTAGCGGGAACTTGGACTGTCTAGGTTACCTAGTGGGCACTTGGACTATCTAGGATAACAAACGGGCACTTGGACTATGTACGTCCCCTAGCGGGCACTTCGACTATCTAGGTTAACTAGAGGGCACTTGGACTATGTACGTCCCCTAGCGGGCACTTGGACTATCTAGGTTAACTAGAGGGCACTTGGAATATCTACGTTAACTAGAGGGCACTTGGACTATGTAGGTTAACTAGCGGGCACTTGGACTATCTAGATTAACTAGCGGGCACTTGGATGATGCAGGTTCCCTAGCGGGCACTTGACTATCTAGGTTCCCTTTCGGGCACTTGGACTATGTAGGTTCCCTAGCGGGCACTTAGAGTATGTACGTCCCTTAGCGGGCACTTGGACTATGTAGGTTCCCTATAGCACACTTGGACTATGTAGGTTAACTAGCGGGCACTTAGACTATCTAGGTTACCTAGCAGGCACTTGGACTATGTACATACCCTAGCGGGCACTTGGACTATCTAGGTTACCTAGCGGGCACTTGGATTATGTACGTCCCCTAGTGGGCACTTGGACTATCTAGGATAACTAACGGCCACTAGGGCTATCTAGGTTAACTAGCGGTCACTTGGTGTATCTAGGTTACCTAGCGGGCACTTGGACTATGTAGGTAACCTAGCGGGCACTGGACAATCTAGGGTACCTAGCGGGCACTTGGACTGTCTAGGTTAGCTAACAGGAAATTGGAATATCTGGGTTACCTTGCGGGCCCTTGGATTATGTGGGTTCACTAGCGGGCACTTGGACTATCTAGGTTAACTTGCGGGTTCTTGGACTATGTAGGTTAACTAGCGGGCCCTTGGACTATGTAGGTTAACTAGCAGGCACTTGGACTACGTAGGTAACCTAGCGGGCACTGGACATCTAGGATACCTAGCGGGCACCTGGACTGTCTAGGTTTGCTAACAGGAAATTGGAATATCTATGTTACCTTGCGGGCCCTTGGACTATGTAGGTTAACTAGCGGGCACTTGGACTATCTAGGTTACCTACCGGGCACTTGGACTATGTAGGTTAACTAGCAGACACTTGGACTATCTAGGTTACCTAGCGGGCACTTGGACTATCTAGTTTAACTAGAGGGCCCTTGGACTTAGTAGGTTAACTAGCGGGCACTTGGATTATCTAGGTTAACTAGTGGGCACATGGACGATCTAGGTTAACTAGCGGGCACTTGGACTATCTAGGTTAACTAGCGGGCACTTGGACTATCTAGATTAACTAGCGGGCACTTGGACTATGTAGGTTCCAGAGCGGGCACTTGGACTACGTAGGTTCCTCAGCGGGCACTTGGACTATGTAGGTTCCCTATAGGGCATTGGACTATGTATGTTAACTAGCGGGACCTTGGACTATCTTGGTTACCTAGCGGGCACTTGGACAATCTAGGTTACCTAGCGGGCACTTGGACAATCTAGGTTACCGAGCGGGCACTTGAACTATGTACATACCCTCGCGGGCACTTGGACTATCTAGGTTACCTAGCGGGCACTTGGACTATGTACGTTCCCTAGCGGGCACTTGGACTATCTACGTTAACTAGAGGGCCCTTGGTCTATGTAGGTTAACTAGCGGGCACTTGGATTATCTAGGTTAACTAGCGGGCACTTGGACGATCTAGGTTAACTAGCGGGCACTTGGACCATCTAGATTAACTAGCGGGCACTTGGACGATGCTGGTTCCCTAGCGGGCACTTGGACTACTAAGTTCCCTAACGGGCATTTGGACTATGTAGGTTCCCTAGCGGGCACTTCGACTATGTACGTCCCTTAGCGGGCACTTGGACTATGTAGGTTCCCTATCGGGCACTTGGACTATGGAGGTTAACTAGCGGGTCCTTGGACTATGTACGGTCCCTAGTGGGAACTTGGACTATCTAGGTTAACTAACGGGCTGTTGTACTATCTAGGTTACCTAGCGGGCACTTGGACTATGTAGGTTACCTAGCGGGCACTTGGACTATGCAGGATACCTAGTGGGCCCTTGGACTGTCTAAGTTAACTAGCGGGCACTTGGACGATCAGGGTTAACTAGCGGGAACTTGGACTATCTAGGTTAACTAGCGGGCACTTGTACAATGCAGGTTCCCTAGCGGGCACTTTGACTATGTAGGTTCCCTAGCGGGCACTTGGACAATATAGGTTCCCTACTGGCACTTGGACTATCTAGGTTCCCTAACGGGCACTTGGAATATGTAGGTTCCCTATCGGGCACTTGGACTATGTAGGTTCCTCAGCGGGCATTTGGAGTATGTAGGTTAACGAGCGGGCACATGGACTATCTAGGTTAACTAGCAGGCCTTGGGCTATGTAGGTTAACTAGAGGGCACTTGGACTATGTATGTTAACTAGCAGGCACTTGAACTATCAGGTTAACTAGCGGTCACTTGGACTATGTAGGTAACCTAGCGGGAACTTGGACTGTCTAGGTTACCTAGTGGGCACTTGGACTATCTAGGATAACAAACGGGCACTTGGACTATGTACGTCCCCTAGCGGGCACTTCGACTATCTAGGTTAACTAGAGGGCACTTGGACTATGTACGTCCCCTAGCGGGCCCTTGGACTATGTAAGTTCCCTAGCGGGCACTTGGACTATGTGGGTTTCCTGGAAGGCATTTGGAATATCTAGGTTACCTACCGGGCACTTGGACTTTGTAGGTTCCCTATCGGGCATTGGATTATCTAGGTTAACTAGAGGGCATTTGGAGTATGTAGGTTACCTAGCGGGCACTTGGACTATGTAGGTTAACTAGCGTGCCCTTGGACTATGTAGGTTACCTAGAGGGCACTTGGACGATCTAGGTTAACTACCGGGTACTTGGACTATGTAGGTTAACTAGCGGGCCATTGGACTATGTAGATTAACTAGCGGCACTTGGACTATCTAGGTTAACTAGTGGGCCCTTGGACTATGTAGATTCCCTAGCGGGCACTTGGACTATGTATGTTCCAGAGCGGGCACTTGGACTATGTAGGTTCCCTAGCAGGCACTTGGACCATGTAGGTTCCAGAGCGGGCACTTGGACTATCTAGGTTCTCTAGCGGGCACTTGGACTATGTAGGTTAACTAGCAGACACTTAGACGATCTAGGTTAACTAGCGGGTACTTGGACAATGTAGGTTAAATAGAGGCACTTCAAATATCTACGTTATCTAGCGGGGCCCTTGGACTATGTAGATTCCCTAGCAGGCACTTGGACTACGTAGGTTCCCTAGCGGGCACTTGGACTCTGTATGTTCGCTAGCGGGCATTTGGACTATGTATGTTCCCTACGGACATTTGAACTATGTAAGTTAACTACCGGGCACTTGTACAATGTAGGTTAACTACCGGGCCTTTGGACTATCTAGGTTACCTTGCGGGCACTTGTACTATCTAGGTTACCTAACTGGAACTTGGACTATGTAGGTTAACTAGCGGACACTTGGACGATCTAGGTTAACTAGCGGGCACTTGGAATATCTAGGTTAACTAGCAGGCCCTTGGACTATGTAGGTTAACTAGCGGGCACTTGGACTATCTAGGTTAACTAGCGGGTTCTTGGACTATGTAGGTTAACTAGCCGGCACTTGGACTATCTAGGTTAACTAGCAGACCTTGGACTATGTAGGTTAACTAGCGGGCACTTGCACAATGCAGGTTCCCTAGCGGGCACTTTGACTATGTAGGTTCCCTAGCGGGCACTTGGACTATATAGGTTCCCTCGCGGGCACTTTGACTATGTAGGTTCCCTAGCGGGCACTTGGACTATATAGGTTCCCTACTGGCACTTAGACTATCAAGGTACCCTAACGGACACTTGGAATATGTAGGTTCGCTATCGGGCACTTGGACTATGTACGTTCCTCAGCGGGGACTTGGACTATGTAGGTTCCCTATCAGGCACTTGGACTATGTAGGTTAACTAGCGGGCACGTGGATGATCAATGTTAACTAGTGGGCACTTTGCCTATCTAGGTTAACTAGCGGGCAATTAGACTATCTAGGTTAATTAGCGTGCACTTGTAAAATGCAGGTTCCCTAGCCAGCACTTGGACTATATAGGTTCCCTAGGGGCACTTGGACTATCTAGGTTCCCTAACGGGCACTTGGACTATGTAGGTTCCTCAGCGGGCACTTGGACTATGTAGGTTCCCTATCGGGCATGGGACTATGTAGGTTAACTAGCGGGACCTTGGACTATCTAGGTTACCTAGCGGGCACTTGGACTATGTAGGTTAACTAGCGGACACTTGGACAATCTAGGTTACCTAGAGGGCACTTGGACTATGCACGTCCCCTAGCGGGCACTTGGACTATCTAGGTTAACTAGAGGGCCCTTGGACTTAGTAGGTTAACTAGCGGGCACTTGGATTATCTAGGTTAACTAGTGGGCACTTGGACTATCTAGGTTAACTAGCGGGCACTTGGATTATCTAGGTTAACTAGCGGGCACTTGGACTATCTAGGTTAACTAGCGGGCACTTGGACTATCTAGATTAACTAGCGGGCACTTGGACTATGTAAGTTCCCTATAGGGCATTGGACTATGTATGTTAACTAGCGGGACCTTGGACTATCTTGGTTACCTAGCGGGCACTTGGACAATCTAGGCTACCTAGCGGGCACTTGGACAATCTAGGTTACCTAGCGGGCACTTGAACTATGTACATAACCTCGCGGGCACTTGGACTATCTAGGTTACCTAGCGGGCACTTGGACTATGTACGTTCCCTAGTGGGCACTTGGACTATCTACGTTAACTAGAGGGCCCTTGGTCTATGTAGGTTAACTAGCGGGCACTTGGATTATCTAGGTTAACTAGCGGGCACTTGGACGATCTAGGTTAACTAGCGGGCACTTGGACCATCTAGATTAACTAGCGGGCAATTGGACGATGCTGGTTCCCTAGCGGGCACTTGGACTACTAAGTTCCCTAACGGGCATTTGGACTATGTAGGTTCCCTAGCGGGCACTTCGACTATGTACGTCCCTTAGCGGGCACTTGGACTATGTAGGTTCCCTATCGGGCACTTGGACTATGTAGGTTAACTATCGGGTCCTTGGAGTATGTACGTTCCCTAGTGGGAACTTGGACTATCTAGGTTAACTAACGGGCTGTTGTACTATCTAGGTTACCTAGCGGGCACTTGGACTATGTAGGTTACCTAGCGGGCACTTGGACTATGCAGGATACCTAGTGGGCCCTTGGACTGTCTAGGTTAACTAGCGGGCACTTGGATGATCAGGGTTAACTAGCGGGAACTTGGACTATCTAGGTTAACTAGTGGGCACTTGGACGATCTAGGTTAACTAGCGGGCACTTGTACAATGCAGGTTCCCTAGCGGGCACTTTGACTATGTAGGTTCCCTAGCGGGCACTTGGACAATATAGGTTCCCTAATGGCACTTGGACTATCTAGGTTCCCTAACGGGCACTTGGAATATGTAGGTTCCCTATCGGGCACTTGGACTATGTAGGTTCCTCAGCGGGCATTTGGAGTATGTAGGTTAACGAGCGGGCACATGGACTATCTAGGTTAACTAGCAGGCCTTGGGCTATGTAGGTTAACTAGCGGGCACTTGGACTATGTATGTTAACTAGCAGGCACTTGAACTATCAGGTTAACTAGCGGTCACTTGGACTATGTAGGTAACCTAGCGGGAACTTGGACTGTCTAGGTTACCTAGTGGGCACTTGGACTATCTAGGATAACAAACGGGCACTTGGACTATGTAGATTCCCTAGCGGGCACTTGGACTATGTATGTTCCAGAGCGGGCACTTGGACTATGTAGGTTCCCTAGCAGGCACTTGGACCATGTAGGTTCCAGAGCGGGCACTTGGACTATCTAGGTTCTCTAGCGGGCACTTGGACTATGTAGGTTAACTAGCGTGCCCTTGGACTATGTAGGTTACCTAGAGGGCACTTGGACGATCTAGGTTAACTACCGGGTACTTGGACTATGTAGGTTAACTAGCGGGCCATTGGACTATGTAGATTAACTAGCGGCACTTGGACTATCTAGGTTAACTAGTGGGCCCTTGGACTATGTAGATTCCCTAGCGGGCACTTGGACTATGTATGTTCCAGAGCGGGCACTTGGACTATGTAGGTTCCCTAGCAGGCACTTGGACCATGTAGGTTCCAGAGCGGGCACTTGGACTATCTAGGTTCTCTAGCGGGCACTTGGACTATGTAGGTTAACTAGCAGACACTTAGACGATCTAGGTTAACTAGCGGGTACTTGGACAATGTAGGTTAAATAGAGGCACTTCAAATATCTACGTTAACTAGCGGGGCCCTTGGACTATGTAGATTCCCTAGCAGGCACTTGGACTATGTAGGTTCCCTAGCGGGCACTTGGACTCTGTATGTTCCCTAGCGGGCATTTGGACTATGTATGTTCCCTACGGACATTTGAACTATGTAAGTTAACTACCGGGCACTTGGACAATATAGGTTAACTACCGGGCCTTTGGACTATCTAGGTTACCTTGCGGGCACTTGTACTATCTAGGTTACCTAACTGGAACTTGGACTATGTAGGTTAACTAGCGGACACTTGGACTATCTAGGTTAACTAGCGGGTTCTTGGACTATGTAGGTTAACTAGCCGGCACTTGGACTATCTAGGTTAACTAGCAGACCTTGGACTATGTAGGTTAACTAGCGGGCACTTGCACAATGCAGGTTCCCTAGCGGGGACTTTGACTATGTAGGTTCCGTAGCGGGCACTTGGACTATATAGGTTCCCTACTGGCACTTGGACTATCAAGGTACCCTAACGGACACTTGGAATATATAGGTTCGCTATCGGGCACTCGGACTATGTACGTTCCTCAGCGGGCACTTGCACTATGTAGGTTCCCTATCAGGCACTTGGACTATGTAGGTTAACTAGCGGGCACGTGGATGATCAATGTTAACTAGTGGGCACTTTGCCTATCTAGGTTAACTAGCCGGCAATTAGACTATCTAGGTTAATTAGCGTGCACTTGTAAAATGCAGGTTCCCTAGCCAGCACTTGGACTATATAGGTTCCCTAGGGGCACTTGGACTATCTAGGTTCCCTAACGGGCACTTGGACTATGTAGGTTCCTCAGCGGGCACTTGGACTATGTAGGTTCCCTATCGGGCATGGGACTATGTAGGTTAACTAGCGGGACCTTGGACAATCTAGGTTACCTAGCGGGCACTTGGACTATGTAGGTTAACTAGCGGACACTTGGACAATCTAGGTTACCTAGAGGGCACTTGGACTATGCACGTCCCCTAGCGGGCACTTGGACTATCTAGGTTAACTAGAGGGCCCTTGGACTTAGTAGGTTAACTAGCGGGCACTTGGATTATCTAGGTTAACTAGTGGGCACATGGACGATCTAGGTTAACTAGCGGGCACTTGGACTATCTAGGTTAACTAGCGGGCACTTGGACTATCTAGATTAACTAGCGGGCACTTGGACTATGTAGGTTCCAGAGCGGGCACTTGGACTACGTAGGTTCCTCAGCGGGCACTTGGACTATGTAAGTTCCCTATAGGGCATTGGACTATGTATGTTAACTAGCGGGACCTTGGACTATCTTGGTTACCTAGCGGGCACTTGGACAATCTAGGTTACCTAGCGGGCACATGGACAATCTAGGTTACCTAGCGGGCACTTGAACTATGTACATACCCTCGCGGGCACTTGGACTATCTAGGTTACCTAGCGGTCACTTGGACTATGTACGTTCCCTAGCGGGCACTTGGACTATCTACGTTAACTAGAGGGCCTTTGGTCTATGTAGGTTAACTAGCGGGCACTTGGATTATCTAGGTTAACTAGCGGGCACTTGGACGATCTAGGTTAACTAGCGGGCACTTGGACCATCTAGATTAACTAGCGGGCACTTAGACGATGCTGGTTCCCTAGCGGGCACTTGGACTACTAAGTTCCCTAACGGGCATTTGGACTATGTAGGTTCCCTAGCGGGCACTTCGACTATGTACGTCCCTTAGCGGGCACTTGGACTATGTAGGTTCCCTATCGGGCACTTCGACTATGTAGGTTAACTAGCGGGTCCTTGGACTATGTACGTTCCCTAGTGGGAACTTGGACTATCTAGGTTAACTAACGGGCTGTTGTACTATCTAGGTTACCTAGCGGGCACTTGGACTATGTAGGTTACCTGGCGGTCACTTGGACTATGCAGGATACCTAGTGGGCCCTTGGACTGTCTAGGTTACCTAGCGGGCACTTGGACGATCAGGGTTAACTAGCGGGAACTTGGACTATCTAGGTTAACTAGCGGGCACTTGTACAATGCAGGTTCCCTAGCGGGCACTTTGACTATGTAGGTTCCCTAGCGGGCACTTGGACAATATAGGTTCCCTACTGGCACTTGGACTATCTAGGTTCCCTAACGGGCACTTGGAATATGTAGGTTCCCTATCGGGCACTTGGACTATGTAGGTTCCTCAGCGGGCATTTGGAGTATGTAGGTTAACGAGCAGGCACATGGACTATCTAGGTTAACAAGCAGGCCCTGGGCTATGTAGGTTAACTAGCGGGCACTTGGACTATGTATGTTAACTAGCAGGCACTTGAACTATCAGGTTAACTAGCGGTCACTTGGACTATGTAGGTAACCTAGCGGGAACTTGGACTGTCTAGGTTACCTAGTGGGCACTTGGACTATCTAGGATAACAAACGGGCACTTGTACTATGTACGTCCCCTAGCGGGCACTTCGACTATCTAGGTTAACTAGAGGGCACTTGGACTATGTACGTCCCCTAGCGGGCCCTTGGACTATGTAAGTTCCCTAGCGGGCACTTGGACTATGTGGGTTTCCTGGAAGGCATTTGGAATATCTAGGTTACCTACCGGGCACTTGGACTTTGTAGGTTCCCTATCGGGCATTGGATTATCTAGGTTAACTAGAGGGCATTTGGAGTATGTAGGTTACCTAGCGGGCACTTGGACTATGTAGGTAAACTAGCGTGCCCTTGGACTATGTAGGTTACCTAGAGGGCACTTGGACGATCTAGGTTAACTACCGGGTACTTGGACTATGTAGGTTAACTAGCGGGCCATTGGACTATGTAGATTAACTAGCGGCACTTGGACTATCTAGGTTAACTAGTGGGCCCTTGGACTATGTAGATTCCCTAGCGGGCACTTGGACTATGTATGTTCCAGAGCGGGCACTTGGACTATGTAGGTTCCCTAGCAGGCACTTGGACCATGTAGGTTCCAGAGCGGGCACTTGGACTATCTAGGTTCTCTAGCGGGCACTTGGACTATGTAGGTTAACTAGCGGACACTTAGACGATCTCGGTTAACTAGCGGGTACTTGGACAATGTAGGTTAAATAGAGGCACTTCAAATATCTACGTTAACTAGCGGGGCCCTTGGACTATGTAGATTCCCTAGCAGGCACTTGGACTACGTAGGTTCCCTAGCGGGCACTTGGACTCTTTATGTTCCCTAGCGGGCATTTGGACTATGTATGTTCCCTACGGACATTTGAACTATGTAAGTTAACTATCGGGCACTTGGACAATGTAGGTTAACTACCGGGCCTTTGGACTATCTAGGTTACCTTGCGGGCACTTGTACTACCTAGGTTACCTAACTGGAACTTGGACTATGTAGGTTAACTAGCGGACACTTGGACGATCTAGGTTAACTAGCGGGCACTTGGAATATCTAGGTTAACTAGCAGACCTTGGACTATGTAGGTTAACTAGCGGGCACTTGGACTATCTAGGTTAACTAGCGGGCACTTGGACTATCTAGATTAACTAGCGGGCACTTGCACAATGCAGGTTCCCTCGCGGGCATTTTGACTATGTAGGTTCCCTAGCGGGCACTTGGACTATATAGGTTCCCTACTGGCACTTGGACTATCAAGGTATCCTAACGGACACTTGGAATATGTAGGTTCGCTATCGGGCACTTGGACTATGTACGTTCCTCAGCGGGCGCTTGGACTATGTAGGTTCCCTATCAGGCACTTGGACTATGTAGGTTAACTAGCGGGCACGTGGATGATCAATGTTAACTAGTGGGCACTTTGCCTATCTAGGTTAACTAGCGGGCAATTAGACTATCTAGGTTAATTAGCGTGCACTTGTAAAATGCAGGTTCCCTAGCCAGCACTTGGACTATATAGGTTCCCTAGGGGCACTTGGACTATCTAGGTTCCCTAACGGGCACTTGGACTATATAGGTTCCTCAGCGGGCACTTGGACTATGTAGGTTCCCTATCGGGCATGGGACTATGTAGGTTAACTAGCGGGACCTTGGACTATCTAGGTTACCTAGCGGGCACTTGGACTATGTAGGTTAACTAGCGGACACTTGGACAATCTAGGTTACCTAGAGGGCACTTGGACTATGCACGTCCCCTAGCGGGCACTTGGACTATCTAGGTTAACTAGAGGGCCCTTGGACTTAGTAGGTTAACTAGCGGGCACTTGGATTATCTAGGTTAACTAGTGGGCACATGGACGATCTAGGTTAACTAGCGGGCACTTGGACTATCTAGGTTAACTAGCGGGCACTTGGACTATCTAGATTAACTAGCGGGCACTTGGACTATGTAGGTTCCAGAGCGGGCACTTGGACTACGTAGGTTCCTCAGCGGGCACTTGGACTATGTAGGTTCCCTATAAGGCATTGGACTATGTATGTTAACTAGCGGGACCTTGGACTATCTTGGTTACCTAGCGGGCACTTGGACAATCTAGGTTACCTAGCGGGCACTTGGACAATCTAGGTTACCTAGCGGGCACTTGAACTATGTACATACCCTCGCGGGCACTTGGACTATCTAGGTTACCTAGCAGGCACTTGGACTATGTACGTTCCCTAGCGGGCACTTGGACTTTCTACGTTAACTAGAGGGGCTTTGGTCTATGTAGGTTAACTAGCGGGCACTTGGATTATCTAGGTTAACTAGCGGGCACTTGGACGATCTAGGTTAACTAGCGGGCACTTGGACCATCTAGATTAACTAGCGGGCACTTGGACGATGCTGGTTCCCTAGCGGGCACTTGGACTACTAAGTTCCCTAACGGGCATTTGGACTATGTAGGTTCCCTAGCGGGCACTTCGACTATGTACGTCCCTTAGCGGGCACTTGGACTATGTAGGTTCCCTATCGGGCACTTGGACTATGTAGGTTAACTAGCGGGTCCTTGGACTATGTACGTTCCCTAGTGGGAACTTGTACTATCTAGGTTTACTAACGGGCTGTTGTACTATCTAGGTTAACTAACGGGCTGTTGTACTATCTAGGTTACCTAGCGGGCACTTGGACTATGTAGGTTACCTAGCGGGCACTTGGACTATGCAGGATACCTAGTGGGCCCTTGGACTGTCTAGGTTAACTAGCGGGCACTTGGACGATCAGGGTTAACTAGCGGGAACTTGGACTATCTATGTTAACTAGTGGGCACTTGGACGATCTAGGTTAACTAGCGGGCACTTGTACAATGCAGGTTCCCTAGCGGGCACATTGACTATGTAGGTTCCCTAGCGGGCACTTGGACAATATAGGTTCCCTACTGGCACTTGGACTATCTAGGTTCCCTAACGGGCATTTGGAATATGTAGGTTCCCTATCGGGCACTTGGACTATATAGGTTCCTCAGCGGGCATTTGGAGTATGTAGGTTAACGAGCGGGCACATGGACTATCTAGGTTAACTAGCAGGCCCTGGGCTATGTAGGTTAACTAGCGGGCACTTGGACTATGTATGTTAACTAGCAGGCACTTGAACTATCAGGTTAACTAGCGGTCACTTGGACTATGTAGGTAACCTAGCGGGAACTTGGACTGTCTAGGTTACCTAGTGGGCACTTGGACTATCTAGGATAACAAACGGGCACTTGTACTATGTACGTCCCCTAGCGGGCACTTCGACTATCTAGGTTAACTAGAGGGCACTTGGACTATGTACGTCCCCTAGCGGGCCCTTGGACTATGTAAGTTCCCTAGCGGGCACTTGGACTATGTGGGTTTCCTGGAAGGCATTTGGAATATCTAGGTTACCTACCGGGCACTTGGACTTTGTAGGTTCCCTATCGGGCATTGGATTATCTAGGTTAACTAGAGGGCATTTGGAGTATGTAGGTTACCTAGCGGGCACTTGGACTATGTAGGTTAACTAGCGTGCCCTTGGACTATGTAGGTTACCTAGAGGGCACTTGGACGATCTAGGTTAACTACCGGGTACTTGGACTATGTAGGTTAACTAGCGGGCCATTGGACTATGTAGATTAACTAGCGACACTTGTGGACTATCTAGGTTAACTAGTGGGCCCTTGGACTATGTAGATTCCCTAGCGGGCACTTGGACTATGTATGTTCCAGAGCGGGCACTTGGACTATGTAGGTTCCCTAGCAAGCACTTGGACCATGTAGGTTCCAGAGCGGGCACTTGGACTATCTAGGTTCTCTAGCGGGCATTTGGACTATGTAGGTTAACTAGCGGACACTTAGACGATCTAGGTTAACTAGCGGGTACTTGGACAATGTAGGTTAAATAGAGGCACTTCAAATATCTACGTTAACTAGCGGGGCCCTTGGACTATGTAGATTCCCTAGCAGGCACTTGGACTACGTAGGTTCCCTAGCGGGCACTTGGACTCTGTATGTTCCCTAGCGGGCATTTGGACTATGTATGTTCCCTACGGACATTTGAACTATGTAAGTTAACTACCGGGCACTTGTACAATGTAGGTTAACTACCGGGCCTTTGGACTATCTAGGTTACCTTGCGGGCACTTGTACTATCTAGGTTACCTAACTGGAACTTGGACTATGTAGGTTAACTAGCGGACACTTGGACGATCTAGGTTAACTAGCGGGCACTTGGAATATCTAGGTTAACTAGCAGGTCCTTGGAATATGTAGGTTAACTAGCGGGCACTTGGACTATCTAGGTTAACTAGCGGGTTCTTGGACTATGTAGGTTAACTAGCCGGCACTTGGACTATCTAGGTTAACTAGCAGACCTTGGACTATGTAGGTTAACTAGCGGGCACTTGCACAATGCAGGTTCCCTAGCGGGCACTTTGACTATGTAGGTTCCCTAGCGGGCACTTGGACTATATAGGTTCCCTACTGGCACTTGGACTATCAAGGTACCCTAACGGACATTTGGAATATGTAGGTTCGCTATCGGGCACTTGGACTATGTACGTTCCTCAGCGGGGACTTGGACTATGTAGGTTCCCTATCAGGCACTTGGACTATGTAGGTTAACTAGCGGGCACGTGGATGATCAATGTTAACTAGTGGGCACTTTGCCTATCTAGGTTAACTAGCCGGCAATTAGACTATCTAGGTTAATTAGCGTGCACTTGTAAAATGCAGGTTCCCTAGCCAGCACTTGGACTATATAGGTTCCCTAGGGGCACTTGGACTATCTAGGTTCCCTAACGGGCACTTGGACTATGTAGGTTCCTCAGCGGGCACTTGGACTATGTAGGTTCCCTATCGGGCATGGGACTATGTAGGTTAACTAGCAGGACCTTGGACTATCTAGGTTACCTAGAGGGCACTTGGACTATGTAGGTTAACTAGCGGACACTTGGACAATCTAGGTTACCTAGAGGGCACTTGGACTATGCACGTCCCCTAGCGGGCACTTGGACTATCTAAGTTAACTAGAGGGCCCTTGGACTTAGTAGGTTAACTAGCGGGCACTTGGATTATCTAGGTTAACTAGTGGGCACATGGACGATCTAGGTTAACTAGGGGGCACTTGGACTATCTAGGTTAACTAGCGGGCACTTGGACTATCTAGATTAACTAGCGGGCACTTGGACTATGTAGGTTCCAGAGCGGGCACTTGGACTACGTAGGTTCCTCAGCGGGCACTTGGACTATGTAGGTTCCCTATAGGGCATTGGACTATGTATGTTAACTAGCGGGACCTTGGACTATCTTGGTTACCTAGCGGGCACTTGGATAATCTAGGTTACCTAGCGGGCACTTGGACAATCTAGGTTACCTAGCGGGCACTTGAACTATGTACATACCCTCGCGGGCACTTGGACTATCTAGGTTACCTAGCGGGCACTTGGACTATGTACGTTCCCTAGCGGGCACTTGGACTATCTACGTTAACTAGAGGGCCCTTGGTCTATGTAGGTTAACTAGCGGGCACTTGGATTATCTAGGTTAACTAGCGGGCACTTGGACGATCTAGGTTAAGTAGCGGGCACTTGGACCATCTAGATTAACTAGCGGGCACTTGGACGATGCTGGTTCCCTAGCGGGCACTTGGACTACTAAGTTCCCTAACGGGCATTTGGACTATGTAGGTTCCCTAGCGGGCACTTCGACTATGTACGTCCCTTAGCGGGCACTTGGACTATGTAGGTTCCCTATCGGGCACTTGGACTATGTAGGTTAACTAGCGGGTCCTTGGACTATGTACGTTCCCTAGTGGGAACTTGGACTATCTAGGTTAACTAACGGGCTGTTGTACTATCTAGGTTAACTAACGGGCTGTTGTACTATCTAGGTTACCTAGCGGGCACTTGGACTATGTAGGTTACCTAGCGGGCACTTGGACTATGCAGGATACCTAGTGGGCCCTTGGACTGTCTAAGTTAACTAGCGGGCACTTGGACGATCAGGGTTAACTAGCGGGAACTTGGACTATCTAGGTTAACTAGCGGGCACTTGTACAATGCAGGTTCCCTTGCGGGCACTTTGACTATGTAAGTTCCCTAGCGGGCACTTGGACAATATAGGTTCCCTACTGGCACTTGGACTATCTAGGTTCCCTAACGGGCACTTGGAATATGTAGGTTCCCTATCGGGCACTTGGACTATGTAGGTTCCTCAGCGGGCATTTGGAGTATGTAGGTTAACGAGCGGGCACATGGACTATCTAGGTTAACTAGCAGGCCTTGGGCTATGTAGGTTAACTAGAGGGCACTTGGACTATGTATGTTAACTAGCAGGCACTTGAACTATCAGGTTAACTAGCGGTCACTTGGACTATGTAGGTAACCTAGCGGGAACTTGGACTGTCTAGGTTACCTAGTGGGCACTTGGACTATCTAGGATAACAAACGGGCACTTGTACTATGTACGTCCCCTAGCGGGCACTTCGACTATCTAGGTTAACTAGAGGGCACTTGGACTATGTACGTCCCCTAGCGGGCCCTTGGACTATGTAAGTTCCCTAGCGGGCACTTGGACTATGTGGGTTTCCTGGAAGGCATTTGGAATATCTAGGTTACCTACCGGGCACTTGGACTTTGTAGGTTCCCTATCGGGCATTGGATTATCTAGGTTAACTAGAGGGCATTTGGAGTATGTAGGTTACCTAGCGGGCATTTGGACTATTTAGGTTAACTAGCGTGCCCTTGGACTATGTAGGTTACCTAGAGGGCACTTGGACGATCTAGGTTAACTACCGGGTACTTGGACTATGTAGGTTAACTAGCGGGCCATTGGACTATGTAGATTAACTAGCGGCACTTGGACTATCTAGGTTAACTAGTGGGCCCTTGGACTATGTAGATTCCCTAGCGGGCACTTGGACTATGTATGTTCCAGAGCAGGCACTTGGACTATGTAGGTTCCCTAGCAGGCACTTGGACCATGTAGGTTCCAGAGCGGGCACTTGGACTATCTAGGTTCTCTAGCGGGCACTTGGACTATGTAGGTTAACTAGCAGACACTTAGACGATCTAGGTTAACTAGCGGGTACTTGGACAATGTAGGTTAAATAGAGGCACTAAAAATATCTACGTTATCTAGCGGGGCCCTTGGACTATGTAGATTCCCTAGCAGGCACTTGGACTACGTAGGTTCCCTAGCGGGCACTTGGACTCTGTATGTTCCCTAGCGGGCATTTGGACTATGTATGTTCCCTACGGACATTTGAACTATGTAAGTTAACTACAGGGCACTTGGACAATGTAGGTTAACTACCGGGCCTTTGGACTATCTAGGTTACCTTGCGGGCACTTGTACTATCTAGGTTACCTAACTGGAACTTGGACTATGTAGGTTAACTAGCGGACACTTGGACGATCTAGGTTAACTAGTGGGCACTTGGAATATCTAGGTTAACTAGCAGGCCCTTGGACTATGTAGGTTAACTAGCGGGCACTTGGACTATCTAGGTTAACTAGCGGGTTCTTGGACTATGTAGGTTAACTAGCCGGCACTTGGACTATCTAGGTTAACTAGCAGACCTTGGACTATGTAGGTTAACTAGCGGGCACTTGGACTATCTAGGTTAACTAGCGGGCACTTGGACTATCTAGGTTAACTAGCGGGCACTTGCACAATGCAGGTTCCCTAGCGGGCACTTTGACTATGTAGGTTCCCTAGCGGGCACTTGGACTATATAGGTTCCCTACTGGCACTTGGACTATCAAGGTACCCTAACGGACACTTGGAATATGTAGGTTCGCTATCGGGCACTTGGACTATGTACGTTCCTCAGCGGGCACTTGGACTATGTAGGTTCCCTATCAGGCACTTGGACTATGTAGGTTAACTAGCGGGCACGTGGATGATCAATGTTAACTAGTGGGCACTTTGCCTATCTAGGTTAACTAGCGGGCAATTAGACTATCTAGGTTAATTAGCGTGCACTTGTAAAATGCAGGTTCCCTAGCCAGCACTTGGACTATATAGGTTCCCTAGGGGCACTTGGACTATCTAGGTTCCCTAACGGGCACTTGGACTATGTAGGTTCCTCAGCGGGCACTTGGACTATGTAGGTTCCCTATCGGGCATGGGACTATGTAGGTTAACTAGCGGGACCTTGGACTATCTAGGTTACCTAGCGGGCACTTGTACTATGTAGGTTAACTAGCGGACACTTGGACAATCTAGGTTACCTAGAGGGCACTTGGACTATGCACGTCCCCTAGCGGGCACTTGGACTATCTAGGTTAACTAGAGGGCCCTTGGACTTAGTAGGTTAACTAGCGGGCACTTGGATTATCTAGGTTAACTAGTGGGCACATGGACGATCTAGGTTAACTAGCGGGCACTTGGACTATCTAGGTTAACTAGCGGGCACTTGGACTATCTAGATTAACTAGCGGGCACTTGGACTATGTAGGTTCCAGAGCGGGCACTTGGACTACGTAGGTTCCTCAGCGGGCACTTGGGCTATGTAGGTTCCCTATAGGGCATTGGACTATGTATGTTAACTAGCGGGACCTTGGACTATCTTGGTTACCTAGTGGGCACTTGGACAATCTAGGTTACCTAGCAGGCACGTGGACAATCTAGGTTACCGAGCGGGCACTTGAACTATGTACATACCCTCGCGGGCACTTGGACTATCTAGGTTACCTAGCGGGCCCTTGGACTATGTAGGTTCCCTAGCGGGCACTTGGACTATCGACGTTAACTAGAGGGCCCTTGGTCTATGTAGGTTAAGTAGCGGGCACTTGGATTATCTAGGTTAACTAGCGGGCACTTGGACGATCTAGGTTAACTAGCGGGCACTTGGACCATCTAGATTAACTAGCGGGCACTTGGACGATGCTGGTTCCCTAGCGGGCACTTGGACTACTAAGTTCCCTAATGGGCATTTGGACAATGTAGGTTCCCTAGCGGGCACTTCGACTATGTACGTCCCTTAGCGGGCACTTGGACTATGTATGTTCCCTATCGGGCACTTGGACTATGTAGGTTAACTAGCGGGTCCTTGGAGTATGTACGTTCCCTAGTGGGAACTTGGACTATTTAGGTTAACTAACGGGCTGTTGTACTATCTAGGTTACCTAGCGGGCACTTGGACTATGTAGGTTACCTAGCGGGCACTTGGACTATGCAGGATACCTAGTGGGCCCTTGGACTGTCTAGGTTAACTAGCGGGCACTTGGACGATCAGGGTTAACTAGCGGGCACTTGGACTATCTAGGTTAACTAGTGGGCACTTGGACGATCAAGGTTAACTAGCGGGCACTTGTACAATGCAGGTTCCCTAGCGGGCACTTTGACTATGTAGGTTCCCTAGCGGGCACTTGGACAATATAGGTTCCCTACTGGCACTTGGACTATCTAGGTTCCCTAACGGGCACTTGGAATATGTAGGTTCCCTATCGGGCACTTGGACTATGTAGGTTCCTCAGCGGGCATTTGGAGTATGTAGGTTACGAGTGGGCACATGGACAATCTAGGTTAACTAGCAGGCCCTGGGCTATGTAGGTTAACTAGCGGGCACTTGGACTATGTATGTTAACTAGCAGGCACTTGAACTATCAGGTTAACTAGCGGTCACTTGGACTATGTAGGTAACCTAGCGGGAACTTGGACTGTCTAGATTACCTAGTGGGCACTTGGACTATCTAGGATAACAAACGGGCACTTGGACTATGTACGTCCCCTAGCGGGCACTTCGACTATCTAGGTTAACTAGAGGGCACTTGGACTATGTACGTCCCCTAGCGGGCACTTGGACTATCTAGGTTAACTAGAGGGCACTTGGAATATCTACGTTAACTAGAGGGTACTTGGACTATGTAGGTTAACTAGCGGGCCCTTGGACTATCTAGATTAACTAGCGGGCACTTGGATGATGCAGGTTCCCTAGCGGGCACTTGACTATCTAGGTTCCCTTTCGGGCACTTGGACTATGTTGGTTCCCTAGCGGGCACTTAGAGTATGTACGTCCGTTAGCGGGCACTTGGACTATGTAGGTTCCCTATAGCACACTTGGACTATGTAGGTTAACTAGCGGGCACTTAGACTATCTAGGTTACCTAGCAGGCACTTGGACTATGTACATACCCTAGCGGGCACTTGGACTATCTAGGTTACCTAGCGGGCACTTGGATTATGTACGTCCCCTAGTGGGCACTTGGACTATCTAGGATATTTAACGGCCACTAGGGCTATCTAGGTTAACTAGCGGTCACTTGGTGTATCTAGGTTACCTAGCGGGCACTTGAACTATGTAGGTAACCTAGCGGGCACTGGACAATCTAGGGTACCTAGCGGGCACTTGGACTGTCTAGGTTAGCTAACAGGAAATTGGAATATCTGGGTTACCTTGCGGGCCCTTGGATTATGTGGGTTAACTAGCGGGCACTTGGACTATCTAGGTTAACTTGCGGGTTCTTGGACTATGTAGGTTAACTAGCGGGCCCTTGAACTATGTAGGTTAACTAGCGGGCACTTGGACTACGTAGGTAACCTAGCGGGCACTGGACAATCTAGGGTACCTAGCGGGCACCTGGACTGTCTAGGTTAGCTAACAGGAAATTGGAATATCTAGGTTACCTTGCGGGCCCTTGGACTATGTAGGTTAACTAGCGGGCACTTGGACTATCTAGGTTACCTACCGGGCACTTGGACTATGTAGATTAACTAGCAGACACTTGGACTATCTAGGTTACCTAGCGGGCACTTGAACTATGTACATACCCTAGCGGGCACGTGGACTATATAGGTTAACTAGAGGGCCCTTGGACTATGTAGTTTAACTCGCGGGCACTTGGACTATCTAGGTTAAGTAGCAGACCTTGGACTATGTAGGTAAACTAGCGGGCACTTGGTCTATCTAGATTAACTAGCGGGCACTTGGATGATGCAGGTTCCCTAGCGGGCACTTGGACTATCTAGGTTCCCTAACGGGCACTTGGACTATGTAGGTTCCCTAGCGGGCACTTAGATTATGTACGTCCCTTAGCAGGCACTTGGACTATGTAGGTTCACTATCGGGCATTGGACTATGTAGGTTAACTTGCGGGCCCTTAGACAATGAAGGTTAACTAGAGGGCACTTAGACTATCTAGGTTATCTAGCGGGCACTTGGATTTTGTACATACCCTAGAGGGCACTTGGACTATCTAGGTGACCTAGCGGGCACTTGGACTATGTACGTCCCCTAGTGGGCACTTGGACTATCTAGGATAACTAACGGCCACTAGGACTATCTAGGTTAACTAGCGGTCACTTGGTGTATCTAGGTTACCTAGCGGGCACTTGGACTATGTAGGTAACCTAGCGGGCACTGGACAGTCTAGGGTACCTAGCGGGCACTTGGACAGTCTAGGTTAGCTAACAGGAAATTGGATTATCTAGGTTACCTTGCTGGCCCATGGACTATGTAGGTTAACTAGCGGGCACTTGGACGATCTAGGTTAACTACCGGGCACTTGGACTATCTAGGTTAACTAGCGGGCACTTGGACTATCTAGATTAACTACCGGGCACTTGGATGATTCAGGTTCCCTAGCGGGCACTTGGAGTATCTAGGTTCCCTAACGGGCACTTGGACTATGTAGGTTCCTTAGCGGGCACTTGGACTATGTACGTCCCTTAGCGGGCACTTGGACTATGTAGGTTAACTATCGTGCCCTTGGACTATGTAGGTTAACTAGCAGGCACTTAGACTATCTAGGTTACCTAGCGGGCACTTGGACTATGTACATACCCTAGCGGGCACATGGAATATATAGGTTACCTATCGGGCACTTGGACTATGTACGTCCCCTAGTGGGCACTAGGACTATCTAGGATAACTAACGGGCACTAGGAATATCTAGGTTACCTAGCGGGCACCAGGACTATGTACGTTCCCTAGTGGGCACTTGGACTGTCTAGGATAATTAACGGGCACTTGGACTCTCTAGGTTAACTAGCGGGCACTTGGTCTATCTAGGTCAACTAGCGGGCCCTTGGACAATGTAAGTTAATTATCGGGCACTTGGACAATCTAGGTTAACTAGCGGGCACTTGGACGATATAGGTTAACTAGCGGGCACTTGGATTAGCTAGGTTACCTAGCGGGCCCTTGAACTATGTAGGTTAACTAGTTGACCCTTGGACTATCTAGGTTAGCTACCGGGCACTTGGACTATATAGGTAAATTAGCGGGCACTTAGACTATGTGGGTGCCCTAGTGGGTATTTGGACTATATAGATTACCTAGCAGGCACTTGGACTTTGTAGGTTACCTACCGGGCACATGGACTATCTAGGTTACCTAGCGGGCACTTGGACTATCTAGGTTTTCGAGCGGGCACTTGGACTATGTAGGTTACCTACCGGGCAGTTGGACTATGTAGGTTACCTAACGGGCACTTGGACTATCTAGGTTACCTAGCGTGAGCTGGGACAATGTAGGTTACCTAGCGGGCACTTGGATTATCTAGGTTAACGAACGGGCACTTGGACTATGTAGGTAACCTAGCGGGCACTTGGACAGTCTAGGTTAACTAGCGGGCACTTGGACAGTCTAGGTTAGCTAACAGGAAATTGGAATATCTAGGTTACCTTGCGGGCCCTTGGACTATGTAGGTTAACTAGCGGGCACTTGGACTATCTAGGTTACCTACCGGGCACTTGGACTATGTAGATTAACTAGCAGACACTTGGACTATCTAGGTTACCTAGCGGGCACTTGAACTATGTACATACCCTAGCGGGCACGTGGACTATATAGGTTAACTAGAGGGCCCTTGGACTATGTAGTTTAACTCGCGGGCACTTGGACTATCTAGGTTAAGTAGCAGACCTTGGACTATGTAGGTAAACTAGCGGGCACTTGGTCTATCTAGATTAACTAGCGGGCACTTGGATGATGCAGGTTCCCTAGCGGGCACTTGGACTATCTAGGTTCCCTAACGGGCACTTGGACTATGTAGGTTCCCTAGCGGGCACTTAGATTATGTACGTCCCTTAGCAGGCACTTGGACTATGTAGGTTCACTATCGGGCATTGGACTATGTAGGTTAACTTGCGGGCCCTTAGACAATGAAGGTTAACTAGAGGGCACTTAGACTATCTAGGTTATCTAGCGGGCACTTGGATTTTGTGCATACCCTAGAGGGCACTTGGACTATCTAGGTGACCTAGCGGGCACTTGGACTATGTACGTCCCCTAGTGGGCACTTGGACTATCTAGGATAACTAACGGCCACTAGGACTATCTAGGTTAACTAGCGGTCACTTGGTGTATCTAGGTTACCTAGCGGGCACTTGGACTATGTAGGTAACCTAGCGGGCACTGGACAGTCTAGGGTACCTAGCGGGCACTTGGACAGTCTAGGTTAGCTAACAGGAAATTGGATTATCTAGGTTACCTTGCTGGCCCATGGACTATGTAGGTTAACTAGCGGGCACTTGGACGATCTAGGTTAACTACCGGGCACTTGGACTATCTAGGTTAACTAGCGGGCACTTGGACTATCTAGATTAACTACCGGGCACTTGGATGATTCAGGTTCCCTAGCGGGCACTTGGAGTATCTAGGTTCCCTAACGGGCACTTGGACTATGTAGGTTCCTTAGCGGGCACTTGGACTATGTACGTCCCTTAGCGGGCACTTGGACTATGTAGGTTAACTATCGTGCCCTTGGACTATGTAGGTTAACTAGCAGGCACTTAGACTATCTAGGTTACCTAGCGGGCACTTGGACTATGTACATACCCTAGCGGGCACATGGAATATATAGGTTACCTATCGGGCACTTGGACTATGTACGTCCCCTAGTGGGCACTAGGACTATCTAGGATAACTAACGGGCACTAGGAATATCTAGGTTACCTAGCGGGCACCAGGACTATGTACGTTCCCTAGTGGGCACTTGGACTGTCTAGGATAATTAACGGGCACTTGGACTCTCTAGGTTAACTAGCGGGCACTTGGTCTATCTAGGTCAACTAGCGGGCCCTTGGACAATGTAAGTTAATTATCGGGCACTTGGACAATCTAGGTTAACTAGCGGGCACTTGGACGATATAGGTTAACTAGCGGGCACTTGGATTAGCTAGGTTACCTAGCGGGCCCTTGAACTATGTAGGTTAACTAGTTGACCCTTGGACTATCTAGGTTAGCTACCGGGCACTTGGACTATATAGGTAAATTAGCGGGCACTTAGACTATGTGGGTGCCCTAGTGGGTATTTGGACTATATAGATTACCTAGCAGGCACTTGGACTTTGTAGGTTACCTACCGGGCACATGGACTATCTAGGTTACCTAGCGGGCACTTGGACTATCTAGGTTTTCGAGCGGGCACTTGGACTATGTAGGTTACCTACCGGGCACTTGGACTATGTAGGTTACCTAACGGGCACTTGGACTATCTAGGTTACCTAGCGTGAGCTGGGACAATGTAGGTTACCTAGCGGGCACTTGGATTATCTAGGTTAACGAACGGGCACTTGGACTATGTAGGTAACCTAGCGGGCACTTGGACAGTCTAGGTTAACTAGCGGGCACTTGGACTATCTAGGTTACCGAATGGGCACTTGGACTATGTAGGTTACCTAGCGGGCACTTGGAGTATCTAAGTTAGCGAACAGGAACTTGGAATATCTAGGTTACCTAGCGGGCACTTGGACTATGTAGGTTACCTAGCGGGCACTTGGACTATCTATGTTACCTAACAGGAACTTGGACTATGTAGGTTAACTGGTGGACACTTGGACGATCTAGGTTAACTAGCGGGCACTTGGACAATGCAGGTTCCCTAGCGAGCACTTGGACAATCTAGGTTAACGAATGGGCACTTGGACTATCAAGGTTAGCTAACAGGAACTTGGAATATCTAGGTTACCTAGTGGGCACTTGGACTATGTAGGTTACCTAGCGGGCACTTGGACTATCTAGGTTATCTAACGAGAACTTGGACTATGTAGGTTAACTAGCGGGCACTTGGACTGTCTAGGTTAACGAATGGGCACTTGGATTAGGTAGGTAACCAAATGGGCACTTGGAGAGTCTAGGTTACCTAGCGGGCACTTGGACAATCTAGGTTAACGAATGGGCACTTGGACAATGTAGGTTACCTAGCGGGCACTTGGACTATCTAGTTTAGCTAACAGGAATTTGGAATATCTAGGTTACCTAGCGGGCACTTTGACTATGTAGGTTACCTAGCGGGCCCTTGGACTATCTAGGTTACCTAACGGGAACTTGGACTATGTAGGTTAACTATCGGACACTTGGACGATCTAGGTTAACTAGCGGGCACTTGGAATATCTACGTTAACTAGCGGGCACTTGGACAATGCAGGTTCCTAGCGGGCACATTTACTATGTAGGTTCCTAGCGGGCAGTTGGAATATATAGGTTTCCTTCGGGCACTTGGACTATCTAGGTTCCCTACGGGCACGTGGACTATCTAGGTCACCGATCGGGCACTTGGAATATGTAGGTTCCTCAGGGCCACTTGGACTATGTAGGTTCCCTATTGGGCACTTGGACTATGTAGGTTAACTAGCGGGCCCTTGGACTATCTAGGTTACCTAGCGGGCACTTGGATTATGTACGTTAACTAGCGGACACTTGGACTATCTAGGTTACCTAGTGGGCAGTTGGACTATGTACGTCCCCTAGCAGGCACTTGGACGATCTAGGTTAACTAGAGGGCCCTTGGACTATGTAGGTCAACTAGCGGGCCCTTGGACTATGTAGGTTAACTAGCGGGCACTTGGACGATCTAGGTTAATTAGCGGGCACTTGGACGATGCAGGTTCCCTAGCGGGCACTTGGACTATCTAGGTTCCCTAACGGGCACTTGGACTATGTAGGTTCCATATCAAGCACTTGGACTATGTAGGTTAACGAGCGGGACCTTGGACTATGTAGGTTAAGCAGTGGGCACTTAGACTATCTAGGTTACCTAGCGGGCACCTGGACTCTGTACATACCCTAGCCGGCACTGGACTATCTAGGTTACATAGCGGGCACTTGGACTATGTATGTCCCATAGCGGGCACTTGGACTATCTAGGTTAACTAGAGGGCCCTTGGACTATGTAGGTTAACTAGCGGGCACTTGGACAATCTAGGTTAAGTAGAGGACTTTGGACTAGGTAGGTTAACAAGCGGGCCCTTGGACTATGTAGGTTAACTAGCGGGCACTTGGACGATCTAGGTTAACTAGTGGGCACTTAGACTATCTAGGTTAACTAGCGGGCACTTTACTATGTAGTTTCCCTAGGGGGCACTTGGACTATGTACGTCCCTTAGTGGGCACTTGGACTATGTAGGTTCCCTACGGCACATTTGGACTATGTAGGTTAACTTGCGGGCCCTTGGACTATGTAGGTTAACTAGCGGGCACTTGGACTATCTAGGTTACCTAGGGGGCACTTGGACTGTGTACGTCCCCTAGTGGGCACTTGCACTATCTAGGATAACTAACGTGCACTAGGACTATCTAGGTTAACTAGCGGGCACTTGAACTATCTAGGTTACCTAGCGGGCACTTGGATTATGTAGGTAACCTAGCGGGCACTGGACAGTCTAGTTTGACTAGCGGGCACGTGGACTATCTAGGTTAATGGATGGGCACTTGTACTATGTAGGTTACCTAGCGGGCACTTGGACTATCTAGGTTAGCTAACAGGAAATTGGATTATCTAGGTTACCATGCGGGCCCTTGGACTATGTAGGTTAACTAGCATGCACTTGGACGATCAAGGTTAACTAGCGGGCACATGGACTATCTAGGTTAACTAGCGGGCACTTGGACTATCTAGGTTAACTAGCGGGCACTAGGACAATGCAGGTTCCCTAGCGGGCACTTGGATTATATAGGTTCACAACGGGCACTTGGACTATCTAGTTTCCCTAACGGGCACTTGGAATATGTAGGTTCCCTATCGGGCACTTGGACTATGTAGGTTCCTCAGCGGGCACTTGGACTATGTAGGTTCCCTATCGGGCACTTGGACTATGTAGGTTCCCTATCGGGCACTTGGAATATGTAGGTTAACTAGTGGGTCCTTGGACTATCTAGGTTACCTAGCGGGCAATTGAACTATGTACATAACCTAGCGGGCATGTGGATTATCTAGGTTAACTAGAGGGCACTTGGACTATGTAGTTTAACTAGCGGGCACTTGGACTATCTAGGTTAAGTAGAGGACCTTGGACTATGTAGGTTAACTAGCGGGCCCTTGGACTATGTAGGTTAACTAGCGGGCACATGGACGATCTATGTTAACTAGCGGGTACTTGGAGTATCTAGGTTAACTAGCGGGCACTTGGACTATGTAGGTTAACTAGCGGGCACTTAGACTATCTAGGTTACCTAGCGGGCACTTGGAGTATGTACATAACTTAGCGGGCACTGGACTATCGAGGTTACCTAGTGGCCATTTCGACTATGTATGTCCCCTAGTGGGCACTTGGACTATCTAGGTTAACTAGCGGGCCCTGGGCTATGTAGGTTAACTGGCGGGCACTTGGACTATGTAGGTTAACTAGCAGGCACTTGAACTATCAGGTTAACTAGCGCTCACTTGGACTATGTAGGTAAACTAGCGGGAACTTGGACTGCCTAGGTTACCTAGCGGGCACTTGAACTATCTAGGTTAACGAACGGGCACTTGGACTATGTAGGTTACCTAGCGGGCAATTGGATTATCTAGGTTAACGAACGGGTACTTGGACTATGTAGGTAACCTAGCGGGCACTTGGACAGTCTAGGTTAACTAGCGGGCACTTGGACTATCTAGGTTACCTAGCGGGCGCTGGGACTATGTAGGTTACCTAGCGGGCAATTGGATTATCTAGGTTAACGAACGGGTACTTGGACTATGTAGGTAACCTAGCGGGCACTTGGACTATCTAGGATAACTAGCGGGCACTTTACTATGTAGGTTCCCTAACGGGCACTTGGACTATGTACGTCCCTTAGCGGGCACTTGGACTATGTAGGTTCCCTATCGCGCACTTGGACTATGTAGGTTAACTTGCGGGCCCTTGGACTATGTGGGTTAACTAGCGGGCACTTAGACTATCTAGGTTACCTAGCGGACACCTGGACTATGTACATACCCTAGCCGGCACTGCACTATCTAGGTTATATAGCGGGCACTTGGACTATGTACGTCCCCTATCGGGCACTTGGACTATCTAGGTTAACTAGAGGGCCCTTGGACTATGTAGGTTACCTAGCGGGCAATTGGATTATCTAGGTTAACGAACGGGTACTTGGACTATGTAGGTAACCTAGCGGGCACTTGGACTATCTAGGATAACTAGCGGGCACTTTACTATGTAGGTTCCCTAACGGGCACTTGGACTATGTACGTCCCTTAGCGGGCACTTGGACTATGTAGGTTCCCTATCGCGCACTTGGACTATGTAGGTTAACTTGCGGGCCCTTGGACTATGTGGGTTAACTAGTGGGCACTTAGACTATCTAAGTTACCTAGCGGACACCTGGACTATGTACATACCCTAGCCGGCACTGCACTATCTAGGTTATATAGCGGGCACTTGGACTATGTACGTCCCCTATCGGGCACTTGGACTATCTAGGTTAACTAGAGGGCCCTTGGACTATGTAGGTTAACTAGCAGGCACTTGGACTATCTAGATTAAGTAGCGGACTTTGGACTATGTAGATTACCTAGCGGGCAATTGGATTATCTAGGTTAACGAATGGGTACTTGGACTATGTAGGTAACCTAGTGGGCACTTGGACAGTCTGGGTTAACTAGCGGGCACTTGGACTATCTAGGTTAACGAATGGGCACTTGGACTATGTAGGTTACCTAGCGGGCACTTGGACTATCTAGGTTAGTTAAAAGGAACTTGGAATTTCTAGGTTACCTAGTGGTTACTTGGACTATGTAGGTTACCTAGCGGGCACTTGGACTATCTAGGCTACCTAACGGGAACTTGGACTATGTAGGTTAACTAGCGGGAACTTGGACTATCTCGGTTAACGAACGGGCACTTGGACTATGTCGGTAACCAAGCGGGCACTTGGACAGTCTAGGTTACCTAGCGGGCACTTGGACAATCTAGGTTAACGAATGGGCACTTGGACTATGTAGGTTACCTCGCGGGCACTTGGACTATCTAGGTTAGCTAACAAGAACTTGGAATATCTAGGTTACCTAGCGGGCACTTGGACTATGTAGGTTACCTAGCGGGCACGTGGACTATCTAGGATACCTAACGGGAACTTGGACTATGTAGGTTAACTAGCGGACACTTGGACGATCTTGGTTAACTAGCGGGCACTTGGAATATCTAGGTTAACTTGCGGGCCCTTGGACTATGTAGGTTAACTAGAGGGCACATGGACCATCAAGGTTAACTAGCTGGCACTTGGACAATCTAGTTTAACTAGCGGGCACTTGGACTATCTAGGTAACTAGCGGGCACTTGGACAATGCAGGTTCTCTAGCGGGCACATTGACTATGTAGGTTCCTAGCGGGCACTTGGAATATATAGGGTTCCTTACGGGCACTTGGACTATCTAGGTTCCCTAACGGGCACTTCGAATATGTAGGTTCCTCAGCGGGCACTTGGACTTTGTTGGTTCCCTATTGGGCACTTGGACTATGTTGGTTAAATAGCGGGCCCTTGGACTATCTAGGTTACCTAGCGGGCACTTGGACTATGTAGGTTAACTAGCAGACACTTGGACTATCTAGGTTACCTAGTGGGCAGTTGGACAATGTACGTCCCCTAGTGGGCACTTGGATGATCTAGGTTAACTAGAGGGCCCTTGGACTATGTAGGTCAACTTGCGGGTCCTTGGACTATGTAGGTTAACTAGCGGGCCCTTGGAAGATCTAGGTTAACTAGCGGGCCCTTGGACGAAGCAGGTTCCCTAGGGGGCACTTGGACTATCTAGATTCCCTAACGGGCACTTGGACTATGTAGGTTCCCTATCAGGCACTTGGACTATGTAGGTTAACGAGCGGGACCTTGGACTATGTAGGTTAAGTAGCGGGCACTTAGACTATCTAGGTTACCTAGCGGACACCTGGACTATGTACATACCCTAGCATGCACTAGGTCTATATACGTCCCCTAGTGGGCACTTGGACTATCTAGGTTAACTAACGGGCACTAGGACTAGCTAGGTTAACTAGCGGGCACTTGGTCTATCTAGGTTACCTAGCGGGCACTTGGACTATGTACGTCCCCTAGTGGGCACTTGGACTATCTATGATAACTAATGGGCACTAGGACTATCTAGGTTAACTAGCGGGCACTTGGTCTATCTAGGTCAACTAGCGGCGCCTTGGACTATGTAGGTTAACTAGCGGACACTTGGACAATCTAGGTTAACTAGCGGGCCCTTGCACTATGTAGGTTAACTAGATGACCCTTGGACTATCTAGATTAGCTAACGGGCACTTGGACTATATAGGTAAATTAGCGGGCACTTGGACGATATAGGTTAACTAGCGGGCACTTGGATTAGCTAGGTTACCTAGCGGACACTTGGACCATCTAGGTTAACTAGCGGGCACTTGGACGATATAGGTTAACTAGCGGGCATTTGGATTAGCTAGGTTACCTAGCGGGCCCTTGAACTATGTAGGTTAACTAGATAACCCTTGGACTATCTAGGTTAGCTAACGGGCACTTGGACTATATATGTAAATTAGCGGGCACTTGGACTATATGGGTGCCCTAGCGGGCATTTGGACTATATAGATTACCAAGCAGGCACTTGGACTTTGTAGGTTACCTACCGGGCACTTGGACTATCTAGGTTTTCGAGCGGGCACTTGGACTATGTAGGTAACCTAGCGGGCACTTGGACTATCTAGGTTACCTAACGGGCCCTTGGACTTTCTAGGTTACCTAGCGGGCGCTGGGACTATGTAGGTTACCTAGCGGGCAATTGGATTATCTAGGTTAACGAACGGGTACTTGGACTATGTAGGTAACCAAGCGGGCACTTGGACTATCTAGGTTAACGAATGGGCACTTGGACTATGTAGGTTACCTAGCGGGCACTTGGACTATCTAGGTTAGTTAAAAGGAACTTGGAATATCTAGGTTACCTAGTGGTTACTTGGAGTATGTAGGTTACCTAGAGGGCACTTGGACTATCTAGGCTACCTAACGGGAACTTGAACTATGTAGGTTAACTAGCGGGAACTTGGACTATCTAGGTTAACGAACGGGCACTTGGACTATGTCGGTAACCAAGCGGGCACTTGGACAGTCTAGGTTACCTAGCGGGCACTTGGACAATCTAGGTTAATGAATGGGCACTTGGACTACGTAGGTTACCTCGCGGGCACTTGGAATATCTAGGTTAGCTAACAAGAACTTGGAATATCTAGGTTACCTAGCGGGCACTTGGACTATGTAGGTTACCTAGCGGGCACTTGGACTATCTAGGATACCTAACGGGAAGTTGGACTATGTAGGTTAACTAGCGGACACTTGGACTATGTATGTTAACTAGCAGGCACTTGAACTATCAGGTTAACTAGCGGTCACTTGGACTATGTAGGTAACCTAGCGGGAACTTGGACTGTCTAGGTTACCTAGTGGGTACTTGGACTATCTAGGATAACAAACGGGCACTTGGACTATGTACGTCCCCTAGCGGGCACTTGGAATATCTAGGTTAACTAGAGGGCACTTGGACTATGTAGGTTAACTAGCGGGCACTTGGACTATCTAGATTAACTAGCGGGCACTTGGATGATGCAGGTTCCCTAGCGGGCACTTGACTATCTAGGTTCCCTTTCGGGCACTTGGACTATGTAGGTTCCCTAGCGGGCACTTAGAGTATTTACGTCCCTTTGCGGGCACTTGGACTATGTAGGTTCCCTATAGCACACTTGGACTATGTAGGTTAACTAGCGGGCACTTAGACTATCTAGGTTACCTAGCAGGCACTTGGACTATGTACATACCCTAGCGGGCACTTGGACTATCTAGGTTACCTAGCGGGCACTTGGATTATGTACGTCCCCTAGTGGGCACTTGGACTATCTAGGATAACTAACGGCCACTAGGGCTATCTAGGTTAACTAGCGGTCACTTGGTGTATCTAGGTTACCTAGCGGGCACTTGGACTATGTAGGTAACCTAGCGGGCACTGGACAATCTAGGGTACCTAGCGGGCACTTGTACTGTCTAGGTTAGCTAACAGGAAATTGGAATATCTGGGTTACCTTGCGGGCCCTTGGATTATGTGGGTTAACTAGCGGGCACTTGGACTATCTAGGTTAACTTGCGGGTTCTTGGACTATGTAGGTTAACTAGCGGGCCCTTGGACTATGTAGGTTAACTAGCGGGCACTTGGACTACGTAGGTAACCTAGCGGGCACTGGACAATCTAGGGTACCTAGCGGGCACCTGGACTGTCTAGGTTAGCTAACAGGAAATTGGAATATCTAGGTTACCTTGCGGGCCCTTGGACTATGTAGGTTAACTAGCGGGCATTGGACTATCTAGGTTACCTACAGGGCACTTGGACTATGAAGGTTAACTAGCAGACACTTGGACTATCTAGGTTACCTAGCGGGCACTTGAACTATGTACATACCCTAGCGGGCACGTGGACTATATAGGTTAACTAGAGGGCCCTTGGACTATGTAGATTAACTCGCGGGCACTTGGACTATCTAGGTTAAGTAGCAGACCTTGGACTATGTAGGGAAACTAGCGGGTACTTGGTCTATCTAGATTAACTAGCGGGCACTTGGATGATGCAGGTTCCCTAGCGGGCACTTGGACTATCTAGGTTCCCTAACGGGCACTTGGACTATGTAGGTTCCCTAGCGGGCACTTAGATTATGTACGTCCCTTAGCAGGCACTTGGACTATGTAGGTTCACTATCGGGCATTGGACTATGTAGGTTAACTTGCGGGCCCTTAGACAATGAAGGTTAACTAGAGGGCACTTAGACTATCTAGGTTATCTAGCGGGCACTTGGATTTTGTACATACCCTAGAGGGCACTTGGACTATCTAGGTGACCTAGCGGGCACTTGGACTATGTACGTCCCCTAGTGGGCACTTGGACTATCTAGGATAACTAACGGCCACTAGGACTATCTAGGTTAACTAGCGGTCACTTGGTGTATCTAGGTTACCTAGCGGTCACTTGGACTATGTAGGTAACCTAGCGGGCACTGGACAGTCTAGGGTACCTAGCGGGCACTTGGACAGTCTAGGTTAGCTAACAGGAAATTGGATTATCTAGGTTACCTTGCTGGCCCATGGACTATGTAGGTTAACTAGCGGGCACTTGGACGATCTAGGTTAACTACCGGGCACTTGGACTATCTAGGTTAACTAGCGGGCACTTGGACTATCTAGATTAACTACCGGGCACTTGGATGATTCAGGTTCCCTAGCGGGCACTTGGAGTATCTAGGTTCCCTAACGGGCACTTGGACTATGTAGGTTCCTTAGCGGGCACTTGGACTATGTACGTCCCTTAGCGGGCACTTGGACTATGTAGGTTAACTATCGTGCCCTTGGACTATGTAGGTTAACTAGCAGGCACTTAGACTATCTAGGTTACCTAGCGGGCACTTGGACTATGTACATACCCTAGCGGGCACATGGAATATATAGGTTACCTATCGGGCACTTGGACTATGTACGTCCCCTAGTGGGCACTAGGACTATCTAGGATAACTAACGGGCACTAGGAATATCTAGGTTACCTAGCGGGCACTTGGACTATGTACGTTCCCTAGTGGGCACTTGGACTGTCTAGGATAATTAACGGGCACTTGGACTCTCTAGGTTAACTAGCGGGCACTTGGTCTATCTAGGTCAACTAGCGGGCCCTTGGACTATGTAGGTTAATTATCGGGCACTTGGACAATCTAGGTTAACTAGCGGGCACTTGGACGATATAGGTTTACTAGCGGGTACTTGGATTAGCTAGGTTACCTAGCGGGCCCTTGAACTATGTAGGTTAACTAGTTGACCCTTGGACTATCTAGGTTAGCTACCGGGCACTTGGACTATATAGGTAAATTAGCGGGCACTTAGACTATGTGGGTGCCCTAGTGGGTATTTGGACTATATAGATTACCTAGCAGGCACTTGGACTTTGTAGGTTACCTACCGGGCACATGGACTATCTAGGTTACCTAGCGGGCACTTGGACTATCTAGGTTTTCGAGCGGGCACTTGGACTATGTAGGTTACCTACCGGGCACTTGGACTATGTAGGTTACCTAACGGGCACTTGGACTATCTAGGTTACCTAGCGTGAGCTGGGACAATGTAGGTTACCTAGCGGGCACTTGGATTATCTAGGTTAACGAACGGGCACTTGGACTATGTAGGTAACCTAGCGGGCACTTGGACAGTCTAGGTTAACTAGCGGGCACTTGGACTATCTAGGTTACCGAATGGGCACTTGGACTATGTAGGTTACCTAGCGGGCACTTGGAGTATCTAAGTTAGCGAACAGGAACTTGGAATATCTAGGTTACCTAGCGGGCACTTGGACTATGTAGGTAACCTAGCGGGCACTTGGACTATCTATGTTACCTAACAGGAACTTGGACTATGTAGGTTAACTGGTGGACACTTGGACGATCTAGGTTAACTAGCGGGCACTTGGACAATGCAGGTTCCCTAGCGAGCACTTGGACAATCTAGGTTAACGAATGGGCACTTGGACTATCAAGGTTAGCTAAAAGGAACTTGGAATATCTAGGTTACCTAGTGGGCACTTGGACTATGTAGGTTACCTAGCGGGCACTTGGACTATCTAGGTTATCTAACGAGAACTTGGACTATGTAGGTTAACTAGCGGGCACTTGGACTGTCTAGGTTAACGAATGGGCACTTGGATTAGGTAGGTAACCAAATGGGCACTTGGAGAGTCTAGGTTACCTAGCGGGCACTTGGACAATCTAGGTTAACGAATGGGCACTTGGACAATGTAGGTTACCTAGCGGGCACATGGAATATCTAGGTTAGCTAACAGGAACTTGGAATATCTAGGTTACCTAGCGGGCACTTTGACTATGTAGGTTACCTAGCGGGCCCTTGCACTATCTAGGTTACCTAACGGGAACTTGGACTATGTAGGTTAACTATCGGACACTTGGACGATCTAGGTTAACTAGCGGGCACTTGGAATATCTACGTTAACTAGCGGGCACTTGGACAATGCAGGTTCCTAGCGGGCACATTTACTATGTAGGTTCCTAGTGGGCAGTTGGAATATATAGGTTTCCTTCGGGCACTTGGACTATCTAGGTTCCCTAAGGGCACGTGGACTATCTAGGTCACCGATCGGGCACTTGGAATATGTAGGTTCCTCAGGGCCACTTGGACTATGTAGGTTCCCTATTGGGCACTTGGACTATGTAGGTTAACTAGCGGGCCCTTGGACTATCTAGGTTACCTAGCGGGCACTTGGATTATGTACATTAACTAGCGGACACTTGGACTATCTAGGTTACCTAGTGGGCAGTTGGACTATGTACATCCCCTAGCAGGCACTTGGACGATCTAGGTTAACTAGAGGGCCCTTGGACTATGTAGGTCAACTAGCGGGCCCTTGGACTATGTAGGTTAACTAGCGGGCACTTGGACGGTCTAGGTGAACTAGCGGGCACTTGGACGATGCAGGTTCCCTAGCGGGCACTTGGACTATCTAGGTTCTCTAACGGGCACTTGGACTATGTAGGTTCCATATCAAGCACTTGGACTATGTAGGTTAACGAGCGGGACCTTGGACTATGTAGGTTAAGCAGCGGGCACTTAGACTATCTAGGTTACCTAGCGGGCACCTGGACTCTGTACATACCCTAGCCGGTACTGGACTATCTAGTTTACATAGCGGGCACTTGGACTATGTATGTCCCATAGCGGGCACTTGGACTATCTAGGTTAACTAGAGGGCCCTTGGACTATGTAGGTTAACTAGCGGGCACTTGGACAATCTAGGTTAAGTAGAGGACTTTGCACTAGGTAGGTTAACAAGCGGGCCCTTGGACTATGTAGGTTAACTAGCGGGCACTTGGACGATCTAGGTTAACTAGCGGGCACTTGGACTATCTAGATTAACTACCGGGCACTTGGATGATTCAGGTTCCCTAGCGGGCACTTGGAGTATCTAGGTTCCCTAACGGGCACTTGGACTATGTAGGTTCCTTAGCGGGCACTTGGACTATGTATGTCCCTTAGCGGGCAGTTGGACTATGTAGGTTAACTATCGTGCCCTTGGACTATGTAGGTTAACTAGCAGGCACTTAGACTATCTTGGTTACCTAGCGGGCACTTGGACTATGTACATACCCTAGCGGGCACATGGAATATATAGGTTACCTATCGGGCACTTGGACTATGTACGTCCCCTAGTGGGCACTAGGACTATCTAGGATAACTAACGGGCACTAGGAATATCTAGGTTACCTAGCGGGCACTTGGACTATGTACGTTCCCTAGTGGGCACTTGGACTGTCTAGGATAATTAACGGGCACTTGGACTCTCTAGGTTAACTAGCGGGCACTTGGTCTATCTAGGTCAGCTAGCGGGCCCTTGGACTATGTAGGTTAATTATCGGGCACTTGGACAATCTAGGTTAACTAGCGGGCACTTGGACGATATAGGTTTACTAGCGGGTACTTGGATTAGCTAGGTTACCTAGCGGGCCCTTGAACTATGTAGGTTAACTAGTTGACCCTTGGACTATCTAGGTTAGCTACCGGGCACTTGGACTATATAGGTAAATTAGCGGGCACTTAGACTATGTGGGTGCCCTAGTGGGTATTTGGACTATATAGATTACCTAGCAGGCACTTGGACTTTGTAGGTTACCTACCGGGCACATGGACTATCTAGGTTACCTAGCGGGCACTTGGACTATCTAGGTTTTCGAGCGGGCACTTGGACTATGTAGGTTACCTACCGGGCACTTGGACTATGTAGGTTACCTAACGGGCACTTGGACTATCTAGGTTACCTAGCGTGAGCTGGGACAATGTAGGTTACCTAGCGGGCACTTGGATTATCTAGGTTAACGAACGGGCACTTGGACTATGTAGGTAACCTAGCGGGCACTTGGACAGTCTAGGTTAACTAGCGGGCACTTGGACTATCTAGGTTACCGAATGGGCACTTGGACTATGTAGGTTACCTAGCGGGCACTTGGAGTATCTAAGTTAGCGAACAGGAACTTGGAATATCTAGGTTACCTAGCGGGCACTTGGACTATGTAGGTTACCTAGCGGGCACTTGGACTATCTATGTTACCTAACAGGAACTTGGACTATGTAGGTTAACTGGTGGACACTTGGACGATCTAGGTTAACTAGCGGGCACTTGGACAATGCAGGTTCCCTAGCGAGCACTTGGACAATCTAGGTTAACGAATGGGCACTTGGACTATCAAGGTTAGCTAAAAGGAACTTGGAATATCTAGGTTACCTAGTGGGCACTTGGACTATGTAGGTTACCTAGCGGGCACTTGGACTATCTAGGTTATCTAACGAGAACTTGGACTATGTAGGTTAACTAGCGGGCACTTGGACTGTCTAGGTTAACGAATGGGCACTTGGATTAGGTAGGTAACCAAATGGGCACTTGGAATGTCTAGGTTACCTAGCGGGCACTTGGACAATCTAGGTTAACGAATGGGCACTTGGACAATGTAGGTTACCTAGCGGGCACATGGAATATCTAGGTTAGCTAACAGGAACTTGGAATATCTAGGTTACCTAGCGGGCACTTTGACTATGTAGGTTACCTAGCGGGCCCTTGGACTATCTAGGTTACCTAACGGGAACTTGGACTATGTAGGTTAACTATCGGACACTTGGACGATCTAGGTTAACTAGCGGGCACTTGGAATATCTACGTTAACTAGCGGGCACTTGGACAATGCAGGTTCCTAGCGGGCACATTTACTATGTAGGTTCCTAGCGGGCAGTTGGAATATATACGTTTCCTTCGGGCACTTGGACTATCTAGGTTCCCTACGGGCACGTGGACTATCTAGGTCACCGATCGGGCACTTGGAATATGTAGGTTCCTCAGGGCCACTTGGACTATGTAGGTTCCCTATTGGGCACTTGGACTATGTAGGTTAACTAGCGGGCCCTTGGACTATCTAGGTTACCTAGGGGGCACTTGGATTATGTACATTAACTAGCGGACACTTGGACTATCTAGGTTACCTAGTGGGCAGTTGGACTATGTACGTCCCCTAGCAGGCACTTGGACGATCTAGGTTAACTAGAGGGCCCTTGGACTATGTAGGTCAACTAGCGGGCCCTTGGACTATGTAGGTTAACTAGCGGGCACTTGGACGGTCTAGGTTAACTAGCGGGCAATTGGACGATGCAGGTTCCCTAGCGGGCACTTGGACTATCTAGGTTCTCTAACGGGCACTTGGACTATGTAGGTTCCATATCAAGCACTTGGACTATGTAGGTTAACGAGCGGGACCATGGACTATGTAGGTTAAGCAGCGGGCACTTAGACTATCTAGGTTACCTAGCGGGCACCTGGACTCTGTACATACCCTAGCCGGTACTGGACTATCTAGTTTACATAGCGGGCACTTGGACTATGTATGTCCCATAGCGGGCACTTGGACTATCTAGGTTAACTAGAGGGCCCTTGGACTATGTAGGTTAACTAGCGGGCACTTGGACAATCTAGGTTAAGTAGAGGACTTTGCACTAGGTAGGTTAACAAGCGGGCCCTTGGACTATGTAGGTTAACTAGCGGGCACTTGGACGATCTAGGTTAACTAGCGGGCACTTAGACTATCTAGGTTAACTAGCGGGCACTTTACTATGTAGATTCCCTAAGGGGCACTTGGACTATGTACGTCCCTTAGTGGGCACTTGGACTATGTAGGTTCCCTATGGCACACTTGGACTATGTAGGTTAACTTGCGGGCCCTTGGACTATGTAGGTTAACTAGCGGGCACATGGACGATCTATGTTAACTAGCGGGTACTTGGAGTATCTAGGTTAACTAGCGGGCACTTGGAATATCTAGGTTAACTAGCGGGCACTTGGACTATGTAGGTTCACTAGCGGGCACTTAGACTATCTAGGTTACCTAGCGGGCACTTGGAGTATGTACATACCTTAGCGGGCACTGTACTATCTAGGTTACCTAGCGGCCATTTCGACTATGTATGTCCCCTAGTGGGCACTTGGACTATCTAGGTTAACTAGCGGGCCCTGGGCTATGTAGGTTAACTGGCGGGCACTTGGACTATGTAGGTTAACTAGCAGGCACTTGAACTATCAGGTTAACTAGCGCTCACTTGGACTATGTAGGTAACCTAGCGGGAACATGGACTGCCTAGGTTACCTAGCGGGCACTTGAACTATCTAGGTTAACGAACGGGCACTTGGACTATGTAGGTTACCTAGCGGGCACTTGGACTTTCCTGGTTCCCTAACGGGCACTTGGACTATATAGGTTACCTAGCGGGCACTTGGACAATGTACGTCCCTTAGCGGGCACTTGGAATATGTTGGTTCCCTATCGTGCACGTGGACTATGTAGGTTAACTAGTGGGCACTTAGACTATCTAAGTTACCTAGCGGGCACTTGGACTATGTACATACCCTAGCGTGCACTAGGACTATGTACGTCCACTAGTGGGCACTTGGACTATCTAGGATAACTAACGGGCACTAGGACTATATAGGTTAACTAGCGGGCACTTGGTCAATCTAGGTTACCTAGCGGGCACTTGGAATATGTACGTCCCCTAGTGGGCACTTGGACTATCTATGATAACTTATGGGCACTAGGACTATCTAGGTTAACAGGCGGGCACTTGGTCTATCTAGGTCAACTAGCGGCGCCTTGGACTATGTAGGTTAACTAGCGGGCCCTTGCACTATGTAGGTTAACTAGATGACCCTTGGACTATCTCGATTAGCTAACGGGCACTTGGACTATATAGGTAAATTAGCAGGCACTTGGACGATATAGGTTAACTAGCGGGCACTTGGATTAGCTAGGTTACCTAGCGGGCACTTGAAATATGTAGGTTAACTAGATGACCCTTGGACTATCTTGGTTAGCTAACGGGCACTTGGACTATATAGGTAAATTAGCGGGCACTAGGACTATATGGGTGCCCTAGCGGGCATTTGGACTATATAGATTACCTAGCAGGCACTTGGACTTTGTAGGTTACCTACCGAGCACTTCGACTATCTAGGTTACCTAGCGGGCACTTGGACTATCTAGGTTTTCGAACGGGCACTTGGACTATGTAGGTAACCTAGCGGGCACTTGGACTATCTAGGTTACCTAACGGGCATTTGTACTATCTAGGTTACCTAGCGGGCGCTGGGAGTATGTAGGTTACCTAGCGGGCAATTGGATTATCTAGATTAACGAACGGGTACTTGGACTATGTAGGTAACCTAGCGGGCACTTGGACAGTCTAGGTTAACTAGCGGGCACTTGGACTATCTAGGTTACCTAGCGGGCGCTGGGACTATGTAGGTTACCTAGCGGGCAATTGGATTATCTAGGTTAACGAACGGGTACTTGGACTATGTAGGTAACCTAGCGGGCACTTGGACTATCTAGGATAACTAGCGGGCACTTTACTATGTAGGTTCCCTAGCGGGCACTTGGACTATGTACGTCCCTTAGCGGGCACTTGGACTATGTAGGTTCCCTATCGCGCACTTGGACTATGTAGGTTAACTTGCGGGCCCTTGGACTATGTGGGTTAACTAGTGGGCACTTAGACTATCTAAGTTACCTAGCGGACACCTGGACTATGTACATACCCTAGCCGGCACTGCACTATCTAGGTTATATAGCGGGCACTTGGACTATGTACGTCCCCTATCGGGCACTTGGACTATCTAGGTTAACTAGAGGGCCCTTGGACTATGTAGGTTACCTAGCGGGCAATTGGATTATCTAGGTTAACGAACGGGTACTTGGACTATGTAGGTAACCTAGCGGGCACTTGGACTATCTAGGATATCTAGCGGGCACTTTACTATGTAGGTTCCCTAGCGGGCACTTGGACTATGTACATCCCTTAGCGGGCACTTGGACTATGTAGGTTCCCTATCGTGCACTTGGACTATGTAGGTTAACTTGCGGGCCCTTGGACTATGTAGGTTAACTAGCGGGCACTTAGACTATCTAGGTTACCTAGCGGACACCTGGACGATGTACATACCCTAGTCGGCACTGGACTATCTAGGTTATATAGCGGGCACTTGGACTATGTACGTCCCCTATCGGGCACTTGGACTATCTAGGTTAACTAGAGGGCCCTTGGACTATGTAGGTTAACTAGCAGGCACTTGAACTATCAGGTTAACTAGCGCTCACTTGGACTATGTAGGTAACCTAGCGGGAACTTGGACTGCCTAGGTTACCTAGCGGGCACTTGAACTATCTAGGTTAACGAACGGGCACTTGGACTATGTAGGTTACCTAGCGGGCACTTGGACTATCCTGGTTCCCTAACGGGCACTTGGACTATATAGGTTACCTAGCGGGCACTTGGACTATGTACGTCCCTTAGCGGGCACTTGGAATATGTTGGTTCCCTATCGCGCACGTGGACTATGTAGGTTAACTAGTGAGCACTTAGACTATCTAAGTTACCTAGCGGGCACTTGGACTATGTACATACCCTAGCGTGCACTAGGACTATGTACGTCCACTAGTGGGCACTTCGACTATCTAGGATAACTAACGGGCACTAGGACTATATAGGTTAACTAGCGGGCACTTGGTCAATCTAGGTTACCTAGCGGGCACTTGGAATATGTACGTCCCCTAGTGGGCACTTGGACTATCTATGATAACTTATGGGCACTAGGACTATCTAGGTTAACTGGCGGGCACTTGGTCTATCTAGGTCAACTAGCGGCGCCTTGGACTATGTAGGTTAACTAGCGGGCCCTTGCACTATGTAGGTTAACTAGATGACCCTTGGACTATCTAGGTTAGCTAACGGGCACTTGGACTATATAGGTAAATTAGCGGGCACTAGGACTATATGGGTGCCCTAGCGGGCATTTGGACTATATAGATTACCTAGCAGGCACTTGGACTTTGTAGGTTACCTACCGAGCACTTCGACTATCTAGGTTACCTAGCGGGCACTTGGACTATCTAGGTTTTCTAACGGGCACTTGGACTATGTAGGTAACCTAGCGGGCACTTGGACTATCTAGGTTACCTAACGGGCATTTGTACTATCTAGGTTACCTAGCGGGCGCTGGGAGTATGTAGGTTACTTAGCGGGCAATTGGATTATCTAGATTAACGAACGGGTACTTGGACTATGTAGGTAACCTAGCGGGCACTTGGACAGTCTAGGTTAACTAGCGGGCACTTGGACTATCTAGGTTACCTAGCGGGCGCTGGGACTATGTAGGTTACCTAGCGGGCAATTGGATTATCTAGGTTAACGAACGGGTACTTGGACTATGTAGGTAACCTAGCGGGCACTTGGACTATCTAGGATAACTAGCGGGCACTTTACTATGTAGGTTCCCTAGCGGGCACTTGGACTATGTACGTCCCTTAGCGGGCACTTGGACTATGTAGGTTCCCTATCGCGCACTTGGACTATGTAGGTTAACTTGCGGGCCCTTGGACTATGTGGGTTAACTAGCGGGCACTTAGACTATCTGGGTTACCTAGCGGACACCTGGACTATGTACATACCCTAGCCGGCACTGCACTATCTAGGTTATATAGCGGGCACTTGGACTATGTACGTCCCCTATCGGGCACTTGGACTATCTAGGTTAACTAGAGGGCCCTTGGACTATGTAGGTTACCTAGCGGGCAATTGGATTATCTAGGTTAACGAACGGGTACTTGGACTATGTAGGTAACCTAGCGGGCACTTGGACTATCTAGGATAACTAGCGGGCACTTTAGTATGTAGGTTCCCTAGCGGGCACTTGGACTATGTACGTCCCTTAGCGGGCACTTGGACTATGTAGGTTCCCTATCGTGCACTTGGACTATGTAGGTTAACTTGCGGGCCCTTGGACTATGTAGGTTAACTAGCGGGCACTTAGACTATCTAGGTTACCTAGCGGACACCTGGACTATGTACATACCCTAGTCGGCACTGGACTATGTAGGTTATATAGCGGGCACATGGACTATGTACGTCCCCTATCGGGCACTTGGACTATCTAGGTTAACTAGAGGGCCCTTGGAATATGTAGGTTAACTAGCAGGCACTTGGACTATCTAGATTAAGTAGCGGACTTTGGACTATGTAGATTACCTAGCGGGCAATTGGATTATCTAGGTTAACGAATGGGTACTTGGACTATGTAGGTAACCTAGCGGGCACTTGGACAGTCTGGGTTAACTAGCGGGCACTTGGACTATCTAGGTTAACGAATGGGCACTTGGACTATGTAGGTTACCTAGCGGGCACTTGGACTATCTAGGTTAGTAAAAAGGAACTTGGAATATCTAGGTTACCTAGTGGTTACTTGGACTATGTTGGTTACCTAGCGGGCACTTGGACTATCTAGGCTACCTAACGGGAACTTGGACTATGTAGGTTAACTAGCGGGAACTTGGACTATCTCGGTTAACGAACGGGCACTTGGACTATGTCGGTAACCAAGCGGGCACTTGGACAGTCTAGGTTACCTATCGGGCACTTGGACAATCTAGGTTAACGAATGGGCACTTGGACTATGTAGGTTAACTCGCGGGCACTTGGACTATCTAGGTTAGCTAACAAGAACTTGGAATATCTAGGTTACCTAGCGGGCACTTGGACTATGTAGGTTACCTAGCGGGCACTTGGACTATCTAGGATACCTAACGGGAACTTGGACTATGTAGGTTAACTAGCGGACACTTGGACGATCTTGGTTAACTAGCGGGCACTTGGAATATCTACGTTAACTTGCGGGCCCTTGGACTATGTAGGTTAACTAGAGGGCACATGGACCATCAAGGTTAACTAGCTGGCACTTGGACAATCTAGGTTAACTAGCGGGCACTTGGACTATCTAGGTAACTAGCGGGCACTTGGACAATGCAGGTTCCCTAGCGGACACATTGACTATGTAGGTTCCTAGCGGGCACTTGGAATATATAGGGTTCCTTACGGGCACTTGGACTATCTAGGTTCCCTAACGGGCACTTCGAATATACAGGTTCCGTATCGGGCACTTGGAATATGTAGGTTCCTCAGCGGGCACTTGGACTTTGTTGGTTCCCTATTGGGCACTTGGACTATGTTGGTTAAATAGCGGGCCCTTGGACTATCTAGGTTACCTAGCGGGCACTTGGACTATGTAGGTTAACTAGCAGACACTTGGACTATCTAGGTTACCTAGTGGGCAGTTGGACAATGTACGTCCCCTAGTGGGCACTTGGACGATCTAGGTTAACTAGTGGGCCCTTGGACTATGTAGGTCAACTTGCGGGCCCTTGGACTATGTAGGTTAACTAGCGGGCACTTGGACGATCTAGGTTAACTAGCGGGCCCTTGGACGAAGCAGGTTCCCTAGCGGGCACTTGGACTATCTAGATTCCCTAACGGGCACTTGGACTATGTAGGTTCCCTATCAGGCACTTGGACTATGTAGGTTAATGAGCGGGACCTTGGACTATGTAGGTTAAGTAGCGGGCACTTAGACTATCTAGGTTACCTAGCGGACACTGGACTATGTACATATCCTAGCCGGCACTGGACTATCTAGGTTATATAGCGGGCACTTGGACTATGTACGTCCCCTATCGGGCACTTGGACTATCTAGGTTAACTAGAGGGCCCTTGGACTATGTAGGTTACCTAGCGGGCAATTGGATTATCTAGGTTAACGAACGGGTACTTGGATTATGTAGGGAACCTAGCGGACACTTGGACTATCTAGGATAACTAGCGGGCACTTTACTATGTAGGTTCCCTAGCGGGCACTTGGACTATGTACGTCCCTTAGCGGGCACTTGGACTATGTAGGTTCCCTATCGTGCACTTGGACTATGTAGGTTAACTTGCGGGCCCTTGGACAGTCTAGGTTACCTAGCGGGCACTTGGACAATCTAGGTTAACGAATGGGCACTTGGACTATGTAGGTTACCTCGCGGGCACTTGGACTATCTAGGTTAGCTAACAAGAACTTGGAATATCTAGGTTACCTAGTGGGCACTTGGACTATGTAGGTTACCTAGCGGGCACTTGGACTATCTAGGATACCTAACGGGAACTTGGACTATGTAGGTTAACTAGCGGACACTTGGACGATCTTGGTTAACTAGCGGGCACTTGGAATATCTACGTTAACTTGCGGGCCCTTGGACTATGTAGGTTAACTAGAGGGCACATGGACCATCAAGGTTAACTAGCTGGCACTTGGACAATCTAGGTTAACTAGCGGGCACTTGGACTATCTAGGTAACTAGCGGGCACTTGGACAATGCAGGTTCCCTAGCGGGCACATTGCCTATGTAGGTTGCTAGCGGGCACTTGGAATATATAGGGTTCCTTACGGGCACTTGGACTATCTAGGTTCCCTAACGGGCACTTGGAATATATAGGTTCCCTATCGGGCACTTGGAATATGTAGGTTCCTCAGCTGGCACTTGGACTTTGTAGGTTCCCTATTGGGCACTTGGACTATGTTGGTTAAACAGCGGGCACTTAGACTATCTAGGTTACCTAGCGGGCACTTGGACTATGTAGGTTAACTAGCAGACACTTAGGACTATCTAGGTTACCTAGTGGGCAGTTGGACAATGTACGTCCCCTAGTGGGCACTTGGACGATCTAGGTTAACTAGAGGGCCCTTGGACTATGTAGGTCAACTTGCGGGCCCTTGGACTATGTAGGTTAACTAGAGGGCACTTGGACGATCTAGGTTAACTAGCGGGCACTTGGACGATGCAGGTTCCCTAGCGGGCACTTGGACTATCTAGGTTCCCTAACGGGCACTTGGACTATGTAGGTTCCCTATAAGGCACTTGGACTATGTAGGTTAACGAGCGGGACCTTGGACTATGTAGGTTAAGTAGCGGGCACTTAGACTATCTAGGTTACCTAGCGGACACCTGGACTATGTACATACCCTAGCGTGCACTAGGACTATATACGTCCCCTAGTGGGCACTTGGACTATCTAGGTTAACTAACGGGCACTAGGACTAGCTAGGTTAACTAGCGGGCACTTGGTCTATCTAGGTTACCTAGCGGGCACTTGGACTATGTACGTCCCCTAGTGGGCACTTGGACTATCTATGATAACTAATGGGCACTAGGACTATCTAGGTTAACTAGCGGGCACTTGGTCTATCTAGGTCAACTAGTGGCGCCTTGGATTATGTAGGTTAACTAGCGGACACTTGGACAATCTAGGTTAATTAGCGGGCCCTTGCACTATGTAGGTTAACTAGATGACCCTTGGACTATCTAGATTAGCTAACGGGCACTTGGACTATATAGGTAAATTAGCGGGCACTTGGACGATATAGGTTAACTAGCGGGCACTTGGATTAGCTAGGTTACCTAGCGGGCACTTGGACCATCTAGGTTAACTAGCGGGCACTTGGACGATATAGGTTAACTAGCGGGCATTTGGATTAGCTAGGTTACCTAGCGGGCCCTTGAACTATGTAGGTTAACTAGATGACCCTTGGACTATCTAGGTTAGCTAACGGGCACTTGGACTATATATGTAAATTAGCGGGCACTTGGACTATAAGGGTGCCCTAGCGGGCATTTGGACTATATAGATTACCAAGCAGGCACTTGGACTTTGTAGGTTACCTACCGGGCACTTGGACTATCTAGGTTTGCGAGCTTGCACTTGGACTATGTAGGTAACCTAGCGGGCACTTGGACTATCTAGGTTAGCTAACAAGAACTTGGAATATCTAGGTTACCTAGCGGGCACTTGGACTATGTAGGTTACCTAGCGGGCACTTGGACTATCTAGGATACCTAATGGGAAGTTGGACTATGTAGGTTAACTAGCGGACACTTGGAGGATCTTGGTTAACTAGCGGACACTTGGAATATCTAGGTTAACTTGCGGGCCCTTGGACTATGTAGGTTAACTAGAGGGCATTGGACCATTAAAGTTAACTAGCTGGCACTTGGACTATCTAGGTAACTAGCGGGCACTTGGACAATGCAGGTTCCCTAGCGGGCACATTGACTATGTAGGTTCCTAGCGGGCACTTGGAATATATAGGGTTCCTTACGGGCACTTGGACTATCTAGGTTCCCTAACGGGCACTTGGAATATATAGGTTCCCTATCGGGCACTTGGAATATGTAGGTTCCTCAGCGGGCACTTGGACTTTGTAGGTTCCCTATTGGGCACTTGGACTATGTTGGTTAAATAGCGGGCCCTTGGACTATCTAGGTTACCTAGCAGGTACTTGGACTATGTAGGTTAACTAGCGGACACTTGGACTATCTAGGTTACCTAGTGGGCAGTTGGGCAATGTACGTCCCCTATTGGGCACTTGGACGATCTAGGTTAACTAGAGGGCCCTTGGACTATGTAGGTTACCTAGCGGGCACTTGGACTATGTAGGTTCCCTAGCGGGCACTTGGACTATCTAGGATACCTAACGGGAAGTTGGACTATGTAGGTTAACTAGCGGACACTTGGACGATCTTGGTTAACTAGCGGGCACTTGGAATATCTAGGTTAACTTGCGGGCCCTTGGACTATGTAGGTTAACTAGAGGGCATTGGACCATTAAGGTTAACTACCTGGCACTTGGACTATCTAGGTAACTAGCGGGCACTTGGACAATGTAGGTTCCCTAGCGGGCACATTGACTATATAGGTTCCTAGCGGGCACTTGGAATATATAGGGTTCCTTACGGGCACTTGGACTATCTAGGTTCCCTAACGGGCACTTGGAATATATAGGTTCCCTATCGGGCACTTGGAATATGTAGGTTCCTCAGCGGGCACTTGGACTTTGTAGGTTCCCTATTGGGCACTTGGACTATGATGGTTAAATAGCGGGCCCTTGGACTATCTAGGTTACCTAGCAGGTACTTGGACTATGTAGGTTAACTAGCGGACACTTGGACTATCTAGGTTACCTAGTGGGCAGTTGGACAATGTACGTCCCCTAGTGGGCACTTGGATGATCTAGGTTAACTAGAGGGCCCTTGGACTATGTAGGACAACTTGCGGGCCCTTGGACGATGCAGGTTCCCTAGCGGGCACTTGGACTATCTAGGTTCCCTAACGGGCACTTGGACTATGTAGGTTCCCTATCAGGCACTTGGACTATGTAGGTTAACGAGCGGGACCTTGGACTATGTAGGTTAAGTAGCGGGCATTTAGACTATCTAAGTTACCTAGCGGACACCTGGACTATGTACATACCCTAGCCGGCACTGGACTATCTAGGTTATATAGCGGGCCCTTGGACTATGTAGGTTAACTAGCGGGCACTTGGACTGTCTAGGTTAAGTAGAGGACTTTGGACTATGTAGGTTAACAAGCGGGCTCTTGGACTATGTAGGTTAACTAGTGGGCACTTGGACGATCTAGGTTATCTAGCGGGCACTTGGACTATCTAGGATAACTAGCGGGCACTTTACTATGTAGGTTCCCTAGCGGGCACTTGGACTATGTACGTCCCTTAGCGGGAACTTGGACTATGTAGGTTACCTATCGCGCACTTGGAATATATAGGTTAACTTGCGGGCTCTTGGACTATGTAGGTTAACTAGCGGGCACTTAGACTATCTAGGAATTCCTAGCGGACACCTGGACTATGTACATACCCTAGTCGGCTCTGGATTTTCTAGGTTATATAGCGGGCACCTGGACTATGTACGTCCCCTATCGGGCACTTGGACTATCTAGGTTAACTAGAGGGCCCTTGGACTATGTAGGTTAACTAGCGGGCACTTGGACAATCTAGGTTAAGTAGCGGACTTCGGACTATGTAGGTTACCTAGCGGGCAATTGGATTATCTAGGTTAACGAACTTGTACTTGGACTATGTAGGTAACCTAGCGGGCACTTGGACAGTCTGGGTTAACTAGCGGGCACTTGGACTATCTAGGTTAACGAATGGGCACTTGGACTATGTAGGTTACCTAGCGGGCACTTGGACTATCTAGGTTAGTTAAGAGGAACTTGGAATATCTAGGTTACCTAGTGGTTACTTGGACTATGTAGGTTACCTAGCGGGCACTTGGACTATCTAGGCTACCTAACGGGAACTTGGACTATGTAGGTTAACTAGCGGGAACTTGGACTATCTAGGTTAACGAACGGGCACTTGGACTATGTCGGTAACCAAGCGGGCACTTGGACAGTCAAGGTTACCTAGCGGGCACTTGGACAATCTAGGTTAACGAATGGGCACTTGGACTATGTAGGTTACCTCGCGGGCACATGGATTATCTAGGTTAGCTAACAAGAACTTGGAATATCTAGGTTACCTAGCGGGCACTTGGACTATGTAGGTTACCTAGCGGGCACTTGGACTATCGAGGATACCTAACGGGAACTTGGACTATGTAGGTTAACTAGCGGACACTTGGACGATCTTGGTTAACTAGCGGGCACTTGGAATATCTAGGTTAACTTGCGGGCCCTTGGACTATGTAGGTTAACTAGAGGGCACTTGGACCATCAAGGTTAACTAGCTGGCACTTGGACAATCTAGGTTAACTAGCGGGCACTTGGACTATCTAGGTAACTAGCGGGCACTTGGACAATGCAGGTTCCCTCGTGGGCACATTGCCTATGTAGGTTCCTAGCGGGCACTTGGAATATATAGGGTTCCTTATGGGCACTTGGACTATCTAGGTTCCCTAACGGGCACTTGGAATATATAGGTTCCCTATCGGGCACTTGGAATATGTAGGTTCCTCAGCGGGCACTTGGACTTTGTAGGTTCCCTATTGGGCACTTGGACTATGTTGGTTAAACAGCGGGCCCTTGGACTATCTAGGTTACCTAGCGGGTACTTGGACTATGTAGGTTAACTAGCGGACACTTGGACTATCTAGGTTACCTAGTGGGCAGTTGGACAATGTACATCCCCTAGTGGGTACTTGGACGATCTAGGTTAACTAGATGGCCCTTGGACTATGTGGGTTAACTAGCGGGCACATAGACGATCTAGGTTAACTAGCGGGCACTTGGAGGATGCAGGTTCCCTAGCGGGCATTTGGACTATATAGGTTCCCTAACGGGCACTTGGACTATGTAGGTTCCCTATCAGGCACTTGGACTATGTAGGTTAACGAGCGGGACCTTGGACTATGTAGGTTAAGTAGCGGGCACTTAGACTATCTAGGTTACCTAGCGGGCACTTGGACAACTTACATACCCTAGCGGGCACTTGGACTATCTACGTTACCTAGCGGGCACTTGGACTGTGTACGTCCCCTAGTGGGCACTTGGACGATCTAGGATAACTAACGTGCACTAGGACTATCTAGGTTACCTAGCGGGCACTTGGACAATCTAGGTTACCTAGCGGGCACTTGGACTATGTAGGTAACCTAGCGGGCACTGGACAGTCTAGGTTACCTAGCGGGCACTTGGACTATCTAGGTTAATGAATGGGCACTTGTACTATGTAGGTTACCTAGCGGGCACTTCGACTATCTAGGTTAGCTAACAGGAAATTGGAATATCTAGGTTACATTGCCGGCCCTTGGACTATGTAGGTTAACTAGCGGGCACATGGACTATCTAGGTTAACTAGCGGGTCCTTGGACTATGTAAGTTAACTAGCGGGCCCTTGGACTATGTAGGTTAACTAGCGGGCACTTAGACGATCAAGGTTAACTAGCGGGCACTTGGACTATCTAGGTTAACTAGCGGGCACTTGGACTATCTTGGCTACCTAACGGGAACTTGGACTATGTAGGTTAACTAGCGGGAACTTGGACTATCTCGGTTAACGAATGAGCACTTGGACTATGTCGGTAACCAAGCGGGCACTTGGACAGTCTAGGTTAACTAGTGGGCACTTGGACGATCTAGGTTAACTAGCGGGCACTTGGACTATCTAGGATAACTAGTGGGCACTTTATTATGTAGGTTCCCTAGCGGGCACTTGGACTATGTACATCCCTTAACGGGCACTTGGACTATGTAGGTTCCCTATCGCGCACTTGGACTATGTAGGTTAACTTGCGGGCCCTTGGAGTATGTAGGTTAACTAGCGGGCACTGAGACTATCTAGGTTACCTAGCGGACACCTGGACTATATACATACCCTAGTCGGCACTGGACTATCTAGGTTATATAGCGGGCACTTGGACTATGTACGTCCTTATCGGGCACTTGGATTATCTAGGTTAACTAGAGGGCCCTTGGACTATGTAGGTTAACTAGCGGGCACTTGGACTATCTAGGTTAATGAATGGACACTTGTACTATGTAGGTTACCTAGCGGGCACTTGGACTATCTAGGTTAGATAACAGGAAATTGGAATATCTCGGTTACCTTGTTGGCCCTTGGACTATGTAGGTTAACTAGCGGGCACTTGGCCTATCTAGGTTAACTACTGGGTTCTTGGACAATGTAGGTTAACTAGCGGGCCCTTGGACTATGTAGGCTAACTAGCGGGCACTTAGACGATCAAGGTTAACTAGCGGGCACTTCGACGATCTAGGTTAACTAGCGGGCACTTTCACTATCTAGGTTAACTAGCGGGCACTTGGACAATGCAGTTCCCTAGATGGCACTTGGAATATATAAGTTCACTACGGGCACTTGGACTATCTGGGTTCCCGAACGGGCACTTGGACTATGTAGGTTACCTAGCGGGCAATTGAACTATGTACATACCCTAGCGGGCACGTGTACTATCTAGGTTAACTAGAGGACCCTTGGACTATGTAGTTTAACTTGCGGGCACTTGGACAATCTAGGTTAACTAGCGGACCTCGGACTATGTAGGTTAACTAGCGGGCCCTTGGACTATATAGGTTAACTAGCGGGCACTTGAACTATCTAGGTTAACGAACGGGCACTTGGACTATATAGGTTACCTAGGGGGCACTTGGACTATCAAGTATAGCTAACGGGCACTTGGACTATCTAGGTTACCTAGCGGGCACTTGGACTATGTACGTCCCCTAGCGGGCACTTGGACTATCTAGGTTAACTAAAGGGCCCTTTGGACTATGTAGGTTAACTAGCGGGCACTTGGACTATCTAGGCTAAGTAGAGGACCTTGGACTATGTAGGTAAATAAGCGGGCCCTTGGACTATGTAGGTTAACTAGCGGGCACTTGGACGATCTAGGTTAACTAGCGGGCACTTTCACTATCTAGGTTAACTAGCGGGCACTTGGACTATCCTGGTTCCCTAACGGGCACTTGGACTATGTAGGTTCCCTAGCGGGCACTTGGACTATGTACGTCCCTTAGCGGGCACTTGGACTATGTTGGTTCCCTATCGCGCACGTGGACTATGTAGGTTAACTAGCGGGCACGTAGACTATCTAAGTTACCTAGCGGGCACTTGGACTATGTACATACCCTAGCGGGCAGTAGGACTATGTACATCCCCTAGTGGGCACTTGGACTAATTAGGATAACTAACGGGCACTAGGACTATCTAGGTTAACTAGCGTGCACTTGGTCTATCTAGGTTACCTAGCGGGCACTTGGACTATGTACGTCCCCTAGTGGACACTTGGACTATCTATGATATCTAATGGGCACTAGGACTATCTAGGTTAACTAGCGGGCACTTGGACTATCCTGGTTCCCTAACGGGCACGTGGACTATGTAGGTTAACTAGCGGGCACTTAGACTATCTAAGTTACCTAGCGGGCACTTGGACTATGTACATACCCTAGCGTGCACTAGGACTATATACGTCCCCTAGTGGGCACTTGGACTATCTAGGTTAACTAACGGGCACTAGGACTATCTAGGTTAACTAGCGGGCACTTGGTCTATCTAGGTTACCTAGCGGGCACTTGGACTATGTACGTCCCCTAGTGGGCACTTGGACTATCTATGATAACTAATGGGCACTAGGACTATCTAGGTTAACTAGCGGGCACTTGGTCTATCTAGGTCAACTAGCGGCGCCTTGGACTATGTAGGTTAACTAGCGGACACTTGGACAATCTAGGTTAACTAGCGGGCCCTTGCACTATGTAGGTTAACTAGATGACCCTTGGACTATCTAGATTAGCTAACGGGCACTTGGACTATATAGGTAAATTAGCGGGCACTTGGACGATATAGGTTAACTAGCGGGCACTTGGATTAGCTAGGTTACCTAGCGGGCACTTGGACCATCTAGGTTAACTAGCGGGCACTTGGACGATATAGGTTAACTAGCGGGCACTTGGAATAGCTAGGTTACCTAGCGGGCCCTTGAACTATGTAGGTTAACTAGATGACCCTTGGACTATCTAGGTTAGCTAACGGGCACTTGGACTATATAGGTAAATTAGCGGGCACTTGGACTTTATGGGTGCCCTAGCGGGCATTTGGACTATATAGATTACCTAGCAGGCACTTGGACTTTGTTTGATACCTACTGGGCACTTGGACTATCTAGGTTTTCGAGCGGGCACTTGGACTATGTAGGTAACCTAGCGGGCACTTGGACTATCTAGGTTACCTAACGGGCACTTGGACTATCTAGGTTACCTAGCGGGCGCTGGGACTATGTAGGTTACCTAGCGGGCAATTGGATTATCTAGGTTAACGAACGGGTACTTGGACTATGTAGGTTACCTAGCGGGCACTTGGACTATCTAGGTTAGTTAAAAGGAACTTGGAATATCTAGGTTACCTAGTGGTTACTTGGACTAGGTAGGTTACCTAGCGGGCACTTGGACTATCTAGGCTACCTAACGGGAACTTGAACTATGTAGGTTAACTAGCAGGAACTTGGACTATCTAGGTTAACGAACGGGCACTTGGACTATGTCGGTAACCAAGCGGGCACTTGGACAGTCTAGGTTACCTAGCGGGCACTTGGACAATCTAGGTTAACGAATGGGCACTTGGACTATGTAGGTTACCTCGCGGGCACTTGGAATATCTAGGTTAGCTAACAAGAACTTGGAATATCTAGGTTACCTAGCGGGCATTTGGACTATGTAGGTTACCTAGCGGGCACTTGGACTATCTAGGATACCTAACGGGAAGTTGGACTATGTAGGTTAACTAGCGGACACTTGGAGGATCTTGGTTAACTAGCGGGCACTTGGAATATCTAGGTTAACTTGCGGGCCCTTGGACTATGTAGGTTAACTAGAGGGCACTTGGACCATCAAGGTTAACTAGCTGGCACTTGGACTATCTAGGTAACTAGCGGGCACTTGGACAATGCAGGTTCCCTAGCGGGCACATTGACTATGTAGGTTCCTAGCGGGCACTTGGAATATATAGGGTTCCTTACGGGCACTTGGACTATCTTGGTTCCCTAACGGGCACTTGGAATATATAGGTTCCCTATCGGGCACTTGGAATATGTAGGTTCCTCAGCGGGCACTTGGACTTTGTAGGTTCCCTATTGGGCACTTGGACTATGTTTGTTAAATAGCGGGCCCTTGGACTATCTAGGTTACCTAGCGGGTACTTGGACTATGTAGGTTAACTAGCGGACACTTGGACTATCTAGGTTACCTAGTGGGCAGTTGGACAATGTACGTCCCCTAGTGGGCACTTGGACGATCTAGGTTAACTAGAGGGCCCTTGGACTATGTAGGTCAACTTGCGGGCCCTTGGTCTATGTAGCTTAACTAGCGAGCACTTGGACGATCTAGGTTAACTAGCGGGCACTTGCATGATGCAGGTTCCCTAGCGGGCACTTGGACTATCTAGGTTCCCTAACGGGCATTTGGACTATGTAGGTTCCCTATCAGGCACTTGGACTATGTAGGTTAACGAGCGGGACCTTGGACTATGTAGGTTAAGTAGCGGGCACTTAGACAATCTAGGTTACCTAGCGGACACCTGGACTATGTACATACCCTAGCCTGCACTGGACTATCTAGGTTATATAGCGGGCACTTGGACTATGTACGTCCCCTATCGGGCACTTGGACTATCTAGGTTAAGTAGAGGACTTTGGACTATGTAGGTTAACAAGCGGGCCCTTGGACTATGTAGGTTAACTAGCGGGCACTTAGACTATCAAGGTTACCTAGCGGACACCTGGACTATATACATACCCTAGTCGGCTCTGGACTATCTAGGTTATATAGCGGGCACTTGGACTATGTACGTCCCCTATCGGGCACTTGGACTATCTAGGTTAACTAGAGGGCCCTTGGACTATGTAGGTTAACTAGCGGGCACTTGGACTATCTAGGTTAAGTAGCGGACTTTGGACTATGTAGGTTACCTAGCGGGCAATTGGATTATCTAGGTTAACGAACGGGTACTTGGACTATGTAGGTAACCTAGCGGGCACTTGGACAGTCTGGGTTAACTAGCGGGCACTTGGACTATCTAGGTTAACGAATGGGCACTTGGACTATGTAGGTTACCTAGCGGGCACTTGGACTATGTAGGTTAACTAGCGGGAACTTGGACTATCTAGGTTAACGAACGGGCACTTGGACTATGTCGGTAACCAAGCAGGCACTTGGACAGTCTAGGTTACCTAGCGGGCACTTGGACAATCTAGGTTAACGAATGGGCACTTGGACTATGTAGGTTACCTCGCGGGCACTTGGAATATCTAGGTTAGCTAACAAGAACTTGGAATATCTAGGTTACCTAGCGGGCACTTGGACTATGTAGGTTACCTAGCGGGCACTTGGACTATCTAGGATACCTAACGGGAACTTGGACTATGTAGGTTAACTAGCGGACACTTGGACGATCTTGGTTAACTAGCGGGCACTTGGAATATCTAGGTTAACTTGCGGGCCCTTGGACTATGTAGGTTAACTAGAGGGCACTTGGACCATCAAGTTTAACTAGCTGGCACTTGGACAATCTAGGTTAACTAGTGGGCACTTGGACTATCTAGGTAACTTTCGGGCACTTGGACAATCTAGGTTAACTAGTGGGCACTTGGACTATCTAGGTAACTAGCGGGCACTTGGACAATGCAGTTTCCCTAGCTGGCACATTGACTATGAAGGTTCCTAGCGGGCACTTGGAATATATAGGGTTCCTTACGGACACTTGGACTATCTAGGTTCCCTAACGGGCACTTGGAATATTTAGGTTCCCTATCGGGCACTTGGAATATGAAGTTCCTCAGTGGGCACTTGGACTTTGTACGTTCCCTATTGGGCACTTGGACTATGTAGGTTAACTAGCGGACACTTGGACTATCTAGGTTACCTAGTGGTCAGTTGGACAATGTACGTCCCCTAGTGGGTACTTGGACGATCTAGGTTAACTAGAGGGCCCTTGGACTATGTAGGTCAACTTGCGGGCCCTTGGACTATGTAGGTTAACTAGCGGGAACATGGACGATGCAGGTTCCCTAGCGGGCACTTGGACTATCTAGGTTCCCTAACGTGCACTTGGACTATGTAGGTTCCCTATCAGGCACTTGGACTATGTAGGTTAACGAGCGGGACCTTGGACTATGTAGGTTAAGTAGCGGGCACTTAGACTATCTAGGTTACCTAGCGGGCACTTGGACTACGTACATACCCTAGCGGGCACTTGGACTATCTAGGTTACCTAGCGGGCACTTGGACTGTGTACGTCCCCTAGTGGGCACTTGGACTATCTAGGATAACTAACGTGCACTAGGACTATCTAGGTTAACTAGCGGGCACTGGACAGTCTAGGTTACCTAGCGGGCACTTGGACTATCTAGGTTAATGAATGGGTACTTGTACTATGTAGGTTACCTAGCGGGCACTTGGACTATCTAGGTTAGCTAACAGGAAATTCGAATATCTAGGTTACCTTGCCGGCCCTTGGACTATGTAGGTTAACTAGCGGGCAATTGGACTATCTAGGTTAACTAGCGGGTTCTTGGACTATGTAGGTTAACTAGCGGGCCCTTGGACTATGTAGGTTAACTAGCGGGCACTTAGACGATCAAGGTTAACTAGCGGGCACTTGGACTATCTAGGTTAACTAGCGGGCACTTGGACTATGTAGGTTAACTAGCGGGCACTTGGACAATGCAGGTTCCCTAGCTGACACTTGGAATATATAGGTTCACTACGGGCACATGGACAATCTGGGTTCACAAACGGGCACTTGGACTATGTATGTTAACTAGCAGACACTTGGACTATCTAGGTTACCTAGCGGGCAATTGAACTATGTACATACCCTAGCGGGCACGTGTACTATCTAGGTTAACTAGAGGGCCCTTGGACTATGTAGTTTAACTAGCGGGCACTTGGACAATCTAGGTTAACTAGCGGACCTTGGACTATGTACGCTAACTAGCGGGCCCTTGGTCTATGTAGGTTTACTAGCGGGCACTTGAACTATCTAGGTTAACGAACGGGCACTAGGACTATCTAGGTTAACTAGCGAGCACTTGGTCTATCTAGGTTACCTAGCGGGCACTTGGACTATGTACGTCCCCTAGTGGGCACTTGGACTATCTATGATAACTAACGGGCACTAGGACTATCTAGGTTAACTAGCGGGCACTTGGTCTATCTAGATCAATAAGCGGCGCCTTGGACTATGTAGGTTAACTAGCGGACACTTGGAAATCAAGGTTAAATAGCGGGCCGTTGCACTATGTAGGTTAACTAGATGACCCTTGGACTATCTAGATTAGCTAACGGGCACTTGGACTATATAGGTAAATTAGCGGGCACTTGGACGATATAGGTTAACTAGCGGGCACTTGGATTAGCTAGGTTACCTAGCGGGCATTTGGACCATCTAGGTTAACTAGCGGGCACTTGGATGATATAGGTTAACTAGCGGGCACTTGGATTAGCTAGGTTACTTATCGGGCCCTTGAACTATGTAGGTTAACTAGATGACCCTTGGACTATCTAGGTTAGCAAAGGGGCACTTGGACTATATAGGTAAATTAGCGGGCACTTGGACTATATGGGTGCCCTAGCGGGCATTTGGACTATATGGGTGCCCTAGCGGGCATTTGGACTATATAGATTACCTAGCAGGCACTTGGACTTTGTAGGTTACCTACCGGGCACTTGGACTATCTAGGTTACCTAGCGGGCACTTGGACTATGTAGGTAACCTAGCGGGCACTTGGACTATCTAGGTTACCTAACGGGCACTTGGACTATCTAGGTTACCTAGCGGGCGCTGGGACTATGTAGGTTACCTAGCGGGCAATTGGATTATCTAGGTTAACGAACGGGTACTTGGACAATGTAGGTAACCTAGCGGGCACTTGGACAGTCTGAGTTAACTAGCGGGCACTTGGACTATCTAGGTTAACGAATGGGCACTTGGACTATGTAGGTTACCTAGCGGGCACTTGGACTATCTAGGTTAGTAAAAAGGAACTTGGAATATCTAGGTTACCTAGTGGTTACTTGGACTATGTAGGTTACCTAGCGGGCACTTGGACTATCTAGGCTACCTAATGGGAACTTGGACTATGTAGGTTAACTAGCGGGAACTTGGACTATCTAGGTTAACGAACGGGCACTTGGACTATGTCGGTAACCAAGCGGGCACTTGGACAGTCTAGGTTACCTAGCGGGCACTTGGACAATCTAGGTTAACGAATGGGCACTTGGACTATGTAGGTTACCTCGCGGGCACTTGGACTATCTAGGTTAGCTAACAAGAACTTGGAATATCTAGGTTACCTAGCGGGCACTTGGACTATGTAGGTTACCTAGCGGGCACTTGGACTATCTAGGATACCTAACGGGAACATGGACTATGTAGGTTAACTAGCGGACACTTGGACGATCTTGGTTAACTAGCGGGCACTTGGAATATCTAGGTTAACTTGCGGGCCCTTGGACAATATAGGTTAACTAGAGGGCACTTGGACCATCAAGGTTAACTAGCTGGCACTTGGACAATCTAGGTTAAATAGCGGGCACTTGGACTATCTAGGTAACTAGCGGGCACTTGGACAATGGAGGTTCCCTAGCGAGCTATTGACTATGTAGGTTCCTAGCGGGCACTTGGAATATATAGGGTTCCTTACAGTCACTTGGACTATCTAGGTTCCCTAACGGGCACTTGGAATATATAGGTTCCCTATCGGGCACTTGGAATATGTAGGTTCCTCAGCGGGCACTTGGACTTTGTAGGTTCCCTATTGGGCACTTGGACTATGTTGGTTAAATATCGGGCCCTTGGACTATCTACGTTACCTACAGGCCACTTGGACTATCTAGGTTAACTAGCGAGTTCTTGGACTATGTAGGTTAACTTGCGGACCCTTGGACTATGTAGGTTAACTAGCGGGCACTTAGACGATCAAGGTTAACTAGCGGGCACTTGGACTATCTAGGTTAACTAGCGGGCACTTGGACTATCTAGGTTAACTAGCGGGCACTTGGACAATGCAAGTTCCCTAGCTGGCACTTGGAATATATAGGTTCACTACGGGCACTTGGACTATCTAGTTTCCCTAGCGGGCAATTGAACTATGTACATACCCTAGCGGGCACTTGAACTATCTAGGTTAATGAATGGGCACTTGTACTATGTAGGTTACCTAGCGGGCACTTGGACTATCTAGGTTAGCTAACAGAAAATTGGAATATCTAGGTTACCTTGCCGGCCCTTGGACTATGTAGGTTAACTAGCGGGCACTTGGACTATCTAGGTTAACTAGCGGGTTCTTGGATTGTGTAGTTTAACTCGCGGGCACTTGGACTATCTAGGTTAGCTAACAGGAACTTGGAATATCTAGGTTACCTAGCGGGCACTTGGACTATGTAGGTTACCTAGCGGGCACTTGGACGATCTAGGTTAACTAGCGGGCACTTGGACGATGCAGGTTCCCTAGCGGGCACTTGGACTATCTAGGTTAATTAATGGGCAATAGGACTATCTAGGTTAACTAGCGGGCCCTGGGCTATGTAGGTTAACTGGCGGGCACTTGGACTATGCAGGTTAACTAGCAGGCACTTGTACTATCTAGGTTAACTAGCGGGCCCTTGCACTATGTATGTTAACTATCGGGCTCTTGGACCATCTAGGTTAACTAGTGGGCACTTGGACTATGTAGATAACCTAGCGGGCACTTGAACTATCTAGGTTAACGAACGGGCACTTGGACTATGTAGGTTACCTAGCGGGCACTTGGACTATCTAGGTTAGCTAACGGGCACTTGGACTATATAGGTTACCTAGCGGGCACTTGGACTATGTATGTCCCCTAGCGGGCACTTGGACTATCTACGTTAACTAGAGGGCCCTTTGGACTATGTAGGTTAACTAGCAGGCACTTGGACTATCTAGGTTAAGTAGAGGACCTTGGACTATGTAGGTTAACAAGCGGGACCTTGGACTATGTAGGTTAACTAGCGGGTACTTGGACGATCTAGGTAAACTAGCGGGTACTTGTACTATCTAGGTTAACTAGCGGGCACTTGGACCATCTAGGTTAACTAGCGGGCACTGGGACTATCCTGGTTCCCTAACGGGCACTTGGACTATGTAGGTTCCCTATAGCGCACGTGGACTATGTAGGTTAGCTAGCGGACACTTGGACTATCTAGGTTAACTAGCGGACACTTGGACGATCTAGGTTAACTAGCGGGCCCTTGCACTATGTAGGTTAACTATCGGGCACTTGGACCATCTAAGTTAACTAGCGGGCACTTGGATTAGCTAGGTTACCTAGCGGGGCCTTGAACTATGTAGGTTAACTAGATGACCCTTGGACTATCTAGGTTAGCTAACGGGCACTTGGACTATGTAGGTAACCTAGCGGGCACTTGGACAGTCTGGGTTAACTAGCGGGCACTTGGACTATCTAGGTTTACGAATGGGCACTTGGACTATGTAGGTTAGCTAGCGGGCACTTGGACTATCTAGGTTAGTTAAAAGGAACTTGGAATATCTAGGTTACCTAGTGGTTACTTGGACTATGTAGGTTACCTAGCGGGCACTTGGACTATCTAGGCTACCTAACGGGAACTTGGACTATGTAGGTTAACTAGCGGGAACTTGGACTATCTAGGTTAACGAACGGGCACTTGGACTATGTCGGTAACCAAGCGGGCACTTGGACATTCTAGGTTACCTAGCGGAAACTTGGACAATCTAGGTTAACACATGGGCACTTGGACTATGTAGGTTACCTCGCGGGCACTTGGACTATCTAGGTTAGCTAACAAGAACTTGGAATATCTAGGTTACCTAGCGGGCACTTGGACTATGTAGGTTACCTAGCGGGCACTTGGACTATCTAGGATACCTAACGGGAACTTGGACTATGTAGGTTAACTAGCGGACACTTGGACGATCTTGGTTAACTAGCGGGCACTTGGAATATCTAGGTTAACTTGCAGGCCCTTGGACTATGTAGGTTAACTAGAGGGCACTTGGACCATCAAGGTTAACTAGCTGGCACTTGGACAATCTAGGTTAACTAGCGGGCACTTGGACTATCTAGGAAACTAGCGGGCACTTGGACAATGCAGGTTACCTAGCGGGCACATTGACTATGTAGGTTCCTAGCGGGCACTTGGAATATATAGGGTTCCTTACGGGCACTTGGACTATCTAGGTTCCCTAACGGGCTCTTGGAATATATAGGTTCCCTATCGGGCACTTGGAATATGTAGGTTCCTCAGCGGGCACTTGGACTTTGTAGGTTCCCTATTGGGCACTTGGACTATGTTGGTTAAATAGCGGGCCCTTGGACTATCTAGGTTACCTAGCGGGCACTTGGACTATGTATGTTAACTAGCGGACACTTAGACTATCTAGGTTACCTAGTGGGCAGTTGGACAATGTACATCCCCTAGTGGGCACTTGGACGATCTAGGGTAACTAGAGGGCCCTTGGACTATGTAGGTCAACTTGCGGGCCCTTGGACTATGTAGGTTAACTAGCGGGCACTTGGACGATCTAGGTCAACTAGCGGGCACTTGGACGATGCAGGTTCCCTAGCGGGCACTTGGACTATCTAGGTTCCCTAACGGGCACTTGGACTATGTAGGTTCCCTATCAGGCACTTGGACTATGTAGGTTAACGAGCGGGACCTTGGACTATGAAGGTTAAGTAGCGGGCACTTAGACTATCTAGGTTACCTAGCGGACACCTGGACTATGTACATACCCTAGCCGGCACTGGACTATCTAGTTTATATAGCGGGCACTTGGACTATGTACGTCCCCTATCGGGCACTTGAACTATCAAGGTTAACTAGAGGGCCCTTGGACTATGTAGGTTAACTAGCGGGCACTTGGGCTATCTAGGTTAAGTAGCGGACTTTGGACTATGTAGGTTAACAAGCGGGCCCTTGGACTATGTAGGTTAACTAGTGGGCACTTGGACGATCTAGGTTAACTAGCGGGCACTTGGACTATCTAGGATAACTAGCGGGCACTTTACTATGTAGGTTCCCTAGCGGGCACTTGAACTATGTACGTCCCTTAGCGGGCACTTGGACTATGTAGGTTCCCTACGGCACATTTGGACTATGTAGGTTAACTTGCGGGCCCTTGGACTATGTAGTTTAACTAGCGGGCACTTAGACTATCTAGGTTACCTAGCGGGCACTTGGACTATGTACATACCTTAGCGGGCACTTGGACTATCTAGGTTACCTAGCGGGCACTTGGAATATGTAGGTAACCTAGCGGGCACTGGACAGTCTAGGTTACCTAGCTGGCACTTGGACTATCTAGGTTAGCTAACAGGAAATTGGAATATCTAGGTTACCTTGCCGGCCCTTGGACTATGTAGGTTAACTAGCGGGCACTTGGACTATCTAGGTTAACTAGCGGGTTCTTGGACTGTGTAGGTTACCTCGCGGGCACTTGGACTATCTAGGTTAGCTAACAGGAACTTGTAATATCTAGGTTACCTAGCGGGCACTTGGACGATGCAGGTTCCCTAGCGGGCACATGGACTATCTAGGTTAATTTACGGGCAATAGGACTATCTAAGTTAACTAGAGGGCCCTGGGCTATGTAGGTTAACTGGCGGGCACTTGGACTATGTAGTTTAACCAGCAGGCACTTGTACTATCTAGGTTAACTAGCGGGCCCTTGCACTATGTAAATTAACTATCGGGCACTTGGACCAACTAGGTTAACTAGCGGGCACTTGGACTATGTAGGTAACCTAGCGGGCACTTGAACTATCTAGGTTAACGAACGGGCACTTGGACTATGTAGGTTACCTAGCGGGCACTTGGACTATCTAGGTTAGCTAACAGGCACTTTGACTATCTAGGTTACCTAGTGGGCACTTGGACTATGTACGTCCCCTAGCGGACACTTGGACTATCTGGGTTAACTAGAGGGCCCTTTGGACTATGTAGGTTAACTATCGGGAACTTGGATTATCTAGGTTAAGTAGAGGACCTTGGACTATGTAGGTTAACAAGCGGGCCCTTGGACTATGTAGGTTAACTAGCGGGTACTTGGACGATCTAGGTAAACTAGCGGGCATTTGTACTATCTAGGTTAACTAGCGGGCACTTGGACTATCCTGGTTCCCTAACGGGCACTTGGACTATGTAGGTTCCCTAGCGGGCCTTTGGACTATGTAGGTTCCCTATAGTGCACGTGGACTATGTAGGTTAACTAGCGGGCACTTGGACGATCTAGGTTAACTAGCGGGCCCTTGCACTATGTAGGTTAACTATCGGGCACTTGGACCATCTAGGTTAACTAGCGGGCACTTGGAATAGCTAGGTTACCTAGCGGGCCCTTGAACTATGTAGGTTAACTAGATGACCCTTGGAGTATGTAGGTTAGCTAACGGGCACTTGGAGTATATAGGTAAATTAGCGTGCACTTGGACTATATGGGTGCCCTAGCGGGCATTTAGACTATATAGATTACCTAGCAGGCACTTGGACTTAGTAGGTTACCTAGCGGGCACTTGGACTATGTAGGTTACCTAGCGGGCACTTGGACTATCTAGGTTTTCTAGCGGGCACTTGGACTATGTAGGTTACCTAGCGGGCACTTGGACTATCTAGGTTACCTAGCGGGCGCTGGGACTATGTAGGTTACCTAGCGGGCAATTGGATTATCTAGGTTAACGAACGGGTACTTGGACTATGTAGGTAACCTAGCGGGCACTTAGACAGACTAGGTTAAATAGCGGGCACTTGGACTATCTAGGTTAATGAATGGGCACTTGGACTATGTAGGTTACCTAGCGGGCACTTGGACTATCTAGGTTAGCTAAAAGGAACTTGGAATATCTAGGTTACCTAGTGGTTACTTGGACTATGTAGGTTACCTAGCGGGCACTTGGACTATCTAGGTTACCTAACGGGAACTTGGACTATGTAGGTTACCTCGCGGGCACTTGGACTATCTAGGTTAGCTAACAGGAACTTGGAATATCTAGGTTACCTAGCAAGCACTTGGACTATGTAGGTTACCTAGCGGGCACTTGTACGATCTAGGTTAACTAGCGGGCACTTGGACGATGCAGGTTCCCTAGCGGGCACTTAGTCCATATTCGTCCCTTAGCGGGCACTTGTACTATGTAGGTTACCTAGCGGGCACTTGGACTATCTAGGTTTTCTAGCGGGCACTTGGACTATGTAGGTTACCTAGCGGGCACTTGGACTATCTAGGTTACCTAAAGGGCACTTGGACTATCTAGGTTACCTAGCGGGCGCTGGGACTATGTAGGTTACCTAGCGGGCAATTGGATTATCTAGGTTAACGAACGGGTACTTGGACTATGTAGGTAACCTAGCGGGCACTTAGACAGACTAGGTTAAATAGCGGGCACTTGGACTATCTAGGTTAATGAATGGGCACTTGGACTATGTAGGTTACCTAGCGGGTACTTGGACTATCTAGGTTAGCTAAAAGGAACTTGGAATATCTAGGTTACCTAGTGGTTACTTGGACTATGTAGGTTACCTAGCGGGCACTTGGACTATCTAGGTTACCTAACGGGAACTTGGACTATGTAGGTTACCTCGCGGGCACTTGGACTATCTAGGTTAGCTAACAGGAACTTGGAATATCTAGGTTACCTAGCAGGCACTTGGACTATGTAGGTTACCTAGCGGGCACTTGGACGATCTAGGTTAACTAGCGGGCACTTGGACGATGCAGGTTCCCTAGCGGGCACTTAGTCTATATACGTCCCTTAGCGGGCACTTGTACTATGTAGGTTACCTAGCGGGCACTTGGACGATCTAGGTTAACTAGCTGGCACTTGGACAATCAAGGGTAACTAGCGGGCACTTGGACTATCTAGGTAACTAGCGGGGACTTGGACAATGCAGGTTCCCTAGCGGGCACATTGACTATGTAGGTTCCTAGCGGGCACTTGGAATAAATAGGTTCCCTACCGGCACTTGGACTATCTAGGTTCCCTAACTGGCACTTGAAATATATAGGTTCCCTATCGGGCACTTGGAATAGGTAGGTTCCTCAGCGTGCACTTGGACTTTGTAGGTTCCCTATTGGGCACTTGGACTATGTTGGTTAACTAGCGGTCCCTTGGACTATCTAGGTTACCTAGCGGGCACTTGGACTATGGAGGTTAACTAGCGGACACTTGGACTATCGAGGTTACCTAGTGGGCAGTTGGACTATCTAGGCTACCTAACGGGAACTTGGACTATCTAGGTTAGTTAAAAGGAACTTGGAATATCTAGGTTACCTAGCGGGCACTTGGACTATGTAGGTTACCTAGCGGGCACTTGGACTATCTAGGTAAACTAGAGGGCCCTTGGACTATGTAGGTCAACTTGCGGGCCCTAGGACTATGTAGGTTAACTAGCGGGCACTTGGACGATCTAGGTTAACTAGCGGGCACTTGGACGATCCAGGTTCCCTAGCGGGCACTTGGACTATGTAGGTTAACGAGCGGGACATTGGACTATGTAGGTTAAGTAGCGGGCACTTAGACTATCTAGGTTACCTAGCGGACACCTGGACTATGTACATACCCTAGTCGGCACTGGACTATCTAGGTTATATAGCGGGCACTTGGACTATGTACGTCCCCTATCGGGCACTTGGACTATCCAGGTTAACTAGAGGGCCCTTGGACTATGTAGGTTAACTAGCGGGCACTTGGACTATCTAGGTTAAGTAGAGGACTTTGGACTATGTAGGTTAACAAGCGGGCCCTTGGACTATGTAGGTTAACTAGTGGGCACTTGGACGATCTAGGTTAACTAGCGGGCACTTGGACTATCTAGGATAACTAGCGGGCACTTTACTATGTAGGTTCCCTAGCGGGCACTTGGACTATGTACGTCCCTAGCGGGCACTTGGACTATGTAGGTTCCCTATCGCGCACTTGGACTATGTAGGTTAACTTGCGGGCCCTTGGACTATGTAGGTTAACTAGCGGGCACTTAGACTATCTAGGTTACCTAGCGGGCACTTGGACTATGTACATACCCTAGCGGGCACTTGGACTATCTAGGTTAGTTAAAAGGAACTTGGAATATCTAGGTTACCTAGTGGTTACTTGGACTATGTAGGTTACCTAGCGGGCACTTGGACTATCTAGGCTACCTAACGCTAACTTGGACTATGTAGGTTAACTAGCGGGAACTTGGACTATCTAGGTTAACGAACGGGCACTTGGACTATGTCGGTAATCAAGCGGGCACTTGGACAGTCTAGGTTACCTAGCGGGCACTTGGACAATCTAGGTTAACAAATGGGCACTTGGACCATGTAGGTTACCTCGCAGGCACTTGGACTATCTAGGTTAGCTAACAAGAACTTGGAATATCTAGGTTACCTAGCGGGCACTTGGACTATGTAGGTTACCTAGCGGGCACTTGGACTATCTAGGATACCTAACGGGAACTTGGACTATGTAGGTTAACTAGCGGACACTTGGACGATCTTGGTTAACTAGCGGGCACTTGGAATATCTACGTTAACTTGCGGGCCCTTGGACTATGTAGGTTAACTAGAGGGCACATGGACCATCAAGGTTAACTAGCTGGCACTTGGATAATCTAGGTTAACTAGCGGGCACATGGACTATCTAGGTAACTAGCGGGCACTTGGACAATGCAGGTTCCCTAGCGGGCACATTGACTATGTAGGTTCCTAGCGGGCACTTGGAATATATAGGGTTCCTTACGGGCACTAGGACTATCTAGGTTCCCTAACGGGCACTTGGAATATATAAGTTCCCTATCGGGCACTTGGAATATGTAGGTTCCTCAGCGGGCACTTGGACTTTGTAGGTTCCCTATTGGGCACTTGGACTATGTTGGTTAAATAGCGGGCCCTTGGCCTATCTAGGTTACCTAGCGGGTACTTGGACTATGTAGGTTAACCAGCGGACACTTGGACTATCTAGGTTACCTAGTGGGAAGTTGGACAATGTACGTCCCCTAGTGGGCACTTGGACGATCTAGGTTAACTAGAGGGCCCTTGGACTATGTAGGTCAACTTGCGGGCCCTTGGTCTATGTAGGTTAACTAGCGGGCACTTGGACGATCTAGGTTAACTAGCGGGCACTTGGACGATGCAGGTTCCCTAGCGGGCACTTGGACTATCTAGGTTCCCTAACGGGCACTTGCACTATGTAGGTTCCCTATCAGGCACTTGGACTATGTAAGTTAACGAGCGGGACCTTGGACTATCTAGGTTAAGTAGCGGGCACTTAGACTATCTAGGTTACCTAGCGGACACCTGGACTATGTACATACCCTAGCCGGCACTGGACTATCTAGGTTTTATAGCGGGCACTTGGACTATGTACGTCCCCTATCCGGCACTTGGACTATCTAGGTTAACTAGAGGGCCCTTGGACTATGCAGGTTAACTAGCAGGAACTTGGACTATCTAGGTTAAGTAGCGGACTTTGGACTATGTAGGTTAACAAGCGGGCCCTTGGACTATGTAGGTTAACTAGTGGGTACTTGGACGATCTAGGTTAACTAGCGGGCACTTGGACTATCTAGGATAACTAGCGGGCACTTTACTATGTAGGTTCCCTAGCGGGCACTTGGACTATGTACGTCCCTTAGCGGGCACTTGGACTATGTAGGTTCCCTATCGCGCACTTGTACTATGTAGGTTAACTTGCGGGCCCTTGGACTATGCAGGTTAACTAGCGGGCACTTAGACTATCTAGGTTACCTAGCGGACACTTGGACTATGTACATACCCTAGCGGGCACTTGGACTATCTAGGTTACCTACCGGGCCTCGGACTGTGTACGTCCCCTAGTGGGCACTTGGACTATGTAGGATAACTAACGTGCACTAGGACTATCTAAGTTAACTAGCGGGCACTTGGACCATCTAGGTTACCTAGCGGGCACTTGGACTATGTAGGTAACCTAGCGGGCACTGAACAGTCTAGGTTACCTAGCGGGCACTTGGACTATCTAGGTTCCCTAACGGGCACTTGGACTATGTAGGTTCCCTATCAGGCACTTGGACTATGTAGGTTAACTAGCTGGCACTTGGACAATCTAGGTTAACTAGCGGGCACTTGGACTATCTAGGTAACTAGAGGGCACTTGGACAATGCAGGTTCCCTAGCGGGCACATTGACTATGTAGGTTCCTAGCGGGCACTTGGAATATATAGGGTTCCTTACGGGCACTTGAACTATCTAGGTTCCCTAACGGGCACTTGGAATATATAGGTTCCCTATCGGGCACTTGGAATATGTAGGTTCCTCAGTGGGCACTTGGACTTTGTAGGTTCCCTATTGGGCACTTGGACTATGTTGGTTAAATAGCGGGCCCTTGGCCTATCTAGGTTACCTAGCGGGTACTTGGACTATGTAGGTTAACCAGCGGACACTTGGACTATCTAGGTTACCTAGTGGGAAGTTGGACAATGTACGTCCCCTAGTGGGCACTTGGACGATCTAGGTTAACTAGAGGGCCCTTGGACTATGTAGGTCAACTTGCGGGCCCTTGGACTATGTAGGTTAACTAGCGGGCACTTGGACGATCTAGGTTAACTAGCGGGCACTTGGACGATGCAGGTTCCCTAGCGGGCACTTTGTCTATCTAGGTTCCCTAACGGGCACTTGCACTATGTAGGTTCCCTATCAGGCACTTGGACTATGTAGGTTAACGAGCGGGACCTTGGACTATGTAGGTTAAGTAGCGGGCACTTAGACTATCTAGGTTACCTAGCGGACACCTGGACTATGTACATACCCTAGCCGACACTGGACTATCTAGGTTATATAGCGGGCACTTGGACTATGTACGTCCCCTATCGGGCACTTGGACTATCTAGGTTAACTAGAGGGCCCTTGGACTATGTAGGTTAACTAGCGGGCACTTGGACTATGTAGGTTAACTAGTGGGCACTTGGACGATCTAGGTTAACTAGCGGGCACTTGGACTATCTAGGATAACTAGCGGGCACGTTACTATGTAGGTTCCCTAGCGGGCACTTGGATTATGTACGTCCCTTAGCGGGCACTTGGACTATGTAGGTTCCCTATCGCGCACTTGGACTATGTAGGTTAACTTGCGGGCCCTTGGACTATGCAGGTTAACTAGCGGGCACTTAGACTATCTAGGTTACCTAGCGGACACTTGGACTATGTACATACCCTAGCGGGCACTTGGACTATCTAGGTTACCTACCGGGCACTCGGACTGTGTACGTCCCCTAGTGGGCACTTGGACTATGTAGGATAACTAACGTGCACTAGGACTATCTAAGTTAACTAGCGGGCACTTGGACCATCTAGGTTACCTAGCGGGCACTTGGACTATGTAGGTAACCTAGCGGGCACTGAACAGTCTAGGTTACCTAGCGGGCACTTGGACTATCTAGGTTCCCTAGCGGGCACTTGGACTATCTAGGTTAGCTAACAGGAAATTGGAATATCTAGGTTACCTTGCCGGCCCATGGACTATGTAGGTTAACTAGCGGGTTCTTGGACTATGTAGGTAAACTAGCGGGCCCTTGGACTATGTAGGTTAACTAGTGGGCACTTGGACTATCTAGGTTCCCTAACGGGCACTTGGACTATGTAGGTTAACTAGCAGACACTTGGACTATGTAGTTTAACGAGCGGGACCTTGGACTATGTAGGTTAAGTAGCGGGCATTTAGACTATCTAGGTTACCTAGCGGACACCTGGACTATGTACATACCATAGCCGGCACTGGACTATCTAGGTTATATAGCGGGCACTTGGACTATGTACGTCCCCTTTCGGGCACTTGGACTATCTAGGTTAACTAGAGGGCCCTTGGACTATGTAGGTTAACTAGCGGGCACTTGGACTATCTAGGTTAAGTAGAGGACTTTGGACTATGTAGGTTAACAAGCGGGCCCTTGGACTATGTAGGTTAACTAGTGGGCACGTGGACGATCTAGGTTAACTAGCGGGCACTTGGACTATCTAGGATAACTAGCGGGCACTTTACTATGTAGGTTCACTAGCGGGCACTTGGACTATGTACGTCCCTTAGCGGGCACTTGGACTATGTAGGTTCCCTATCGCGCACTTGGACTATGTAGGTTAACTTGCGGGCCCTTGGACTATGTAGGTTAACTAGCGGGCACTTAGACTATCTAGGTTACCTAGCGGGCACTTGGACTATGTACATACCCTAGCGGGCACTTGGACTATCTAGGTTACCTAAGGGGCACTTGGACTGTGTACGTCCCCTAGTGGGCACTTGGACTATGTAGGATAACTAACGTGCACTAGGACTATCTAAGTTAACTAGCGGACACTTGGACCATCTAGGTTACCTAGCGGGCACTTGGACTATGTAGGTAACCTAGCGGGCACTTGGACTATCTAGGATACCTAACGGGAATTTGGACTATGTAGGTTAACTAGCGGACACTTGGACGATCTTGGTTAACTAGCGGGCACTTGGAATATCTAGGTTAACTTGCGGGCCCTTGGATTATGTAGGTTAACTAGAGGGCAAATGGACCATCAAGGTTAACTAGCTGACACTTGGACAATCTAGGATAACTAGCGGGCATTTGGACTATCTAGGTAACTAAAGGGCACTTGGACAATGCAGGTTCCCTAGCGGGCACATTGACTATGTAGGTTCCTAGCGGGCACTTGGAATATATAGGTTCCCTACGGGCACTTGGACTATCTAGGTTCCCTAACGGGCACTTGGAATATGTAGGTTCCTCAGCGGGCACTTGGACTTTGTAGGTTCCCTATTGGGCACTTGGACTATGTTGGTTAACTAGCGGGCCCTTGGACCATCTAGGTTAACTAGCGGGCACTTGGACGATGCAGGTTCCCTAGTGGGCACTTGGACTATCTAGGTTCCCTAACGGGCACTTGGACTATGTAGGTTCCCTATCAGGCACTTGGACTATGTAGGTTAACGAGCGGGACCTTGGAATATGTAGGTTAAGTAGCGGGCACTTAGACTATCTAGGTTATCCAGCGGACACCAGGACTATGTACATACCCTAGCCGGCACTGGACTATCTAGGTTATATAGCGGGCACTTGGATTATGTACGTCCCCTATCGGGCACTTGGACTATCTAGGTTAACTAGAGGGCCCTAGGACTATGTAGCTTAACTAGCGGGCACTTGGACTATCTAGGTTAAGTAGAGGACTTTGGACTATGTAGGTTAACAAGCGGGCCCTTGGACTATGTAGGTTAACTAGTGGGCACTTGTACGATCTAGGTTTACTAGCGGGCACTTGGACTATCTAGGATAACTAGCGGGCACTTTACTATGTAGGTTCCCTAGCGGGCACTTGGACTATGTACGTCACTTAGCGGGCACTTGGACTATGTAGGTTCCCTATCGCGCACTTGGACTATGTAGGTTAACTTGCGGGCCCTTGGACTATGTAGGTTAACTAGCGGGCACTTATACTATCTAGGTTACCTACCGGGCACTTGGACTATGTACATACCCTAGCGGGCACTTGGACTATCTAGGTTACCTAGCGGGCACTTGGACTGTGTACGTCCCCTAGTGGGCACTTGGACTATCTAGGATAACTAACGTGCACTAGGACTATCTAGGTTAACTAGCGGGCACTTGGACTATCTAGGTTACCTACCGGGCACTTGGACTATGTAGGTAACCTAGCGGGCACTGGACAGTCTAGGTTACCTACCGGGCACTTGGACTATCTAGGTTAATGAATGGGCACTTGTACTATGTAGGTTACCTAGCGGGCAATTGGACTATCTAGGTTAGCTAACAGGAAATTGGAATATCTAGGTTACCTTGCGGGCCCTTGGACTATGTAGGTTAACTAGCGGGTTCTTGGACTATGTAGGTTAACTAGCGGGCCCTTGGACTATGTAGGTTAACTAGTGGGCACTTGGACGATCAAGGTTAACTAGCGGGCACTTGGACTATCTAGGTTAACTAGCGGGCACTTGGACAATGCAGGTTCCCTAGCTGGCACTTGGAATATATAGGTTCACTACGGGCACTTGGACTATCTAGGTTCCCTAACGGGCACTTGGACTATGTAGGTTAACTAGCAGACACTTGGAATATCTTGGTTACCTAGCGGGCAATTAAACTATGTACATAGCCTAGCGGGCACCTGGACTATCTAGGTTAACTAGAGGGCCCTTGGACTATGTAGTTTAACTAGCGGGCACTTGGACTATCTAGGTTAACTAGCGGACCTTGGACTATGTAGGTTAACTAGCGGGCCCTTGGACTATGTAGGTTAACTAGCGGGCATTTGGACTATCTAGGTTACCTAGCGGGCACTTGGACTATGTACGTCCCCTACTGGGCACTTGGACTATCTAGGTTAACTAACGGGCAATAGGACTACCTAGGTTAACTAGCGGGCCCTGGGCTTTGTAGGTTAACTAGCGGGCACTTGGACTATGTAGGTAACCTAGCGGGAACTTGGACTGTCTAGGTTACCTAGCGGGCACTTGAACTATCTAGGTTAGCTAACGGGCACTTGGACTATCTAGGTTACCTAGCGGCCATTTTGATTATGTACGTCCCCTAGCGGCCACTTGGACTATGTAGGTTAACTAGAGGGCCCTTGGACTATGTAGCTTAACTAGCGGGCACTTGTACTATCTAGGTTAACTAGCGGGCACTTTGACTATCCTGGTTCCCAAACGGGCACTTGGATTATGTACGTCCCTTAGTGGGCTCTTGGACTATGTAGGTTCCCTATCGCGCACTTGGACTATGTAGGTTAACTAGCGGGCACTTAGACTATCTAGGTTACCTAGCGGGCCCTTGGACTATGTACATACCCTAGCGTGCACTTGGACTATCTAGGTTACCTAGCGGGCACTTGGACTATGTACGTCCCCTAGTGGGCACTTGGACTATTTAGTATAACTAACGGGCACTAAGACTATCTAGGTTAACTAGCAGGCACTTGGTCTATCTAGGTTACCTTGCGGGCACTTGGACTATGTACGTCCCCTAGTGGGCACTTGGACTATCTATGATAACTAACGGGCACTAGGACAATCTAGGTTAACTAGCGGGCACTTGGTCTATCTAGGTCAAGTAGTGGTGCCTTGGAATATGTAGGTTAACTAGCGGACACTTGGACGATCTAGGTTAACTAACGGGCCCTTGCACTATGTAGGTTAACTATGGGGCACTTGGACCATCTAGGTTAACTAGCAGGCACTTGGACGATATAGGTTAACTAGCGGGCACTTGGATTAGCTAGGTTGCCTAGCGGGCCCTTGAACTATGTAGGTTAACTAGTTGACCCATGGACTATCTAGGTTAGCTAACGGGCATTTGGACTATATAGGTAAATTAGCGGGCACTTAGACTATGTGGATGCCCTAGCGGATATTTGGACTATATAGATTACCTAGCAGGCACTTGGACTTAGTAGGTTATCTAGCGGGCACTTGGACTATCTAGGTTACCTAGCGGGCGCTGGGACTATGTAGGTTACCTAGCGGGCAATTGTATTATCTAGGTTAACGAATGGGTACTTGGAATATGTAGGTAATCTAGCAGGCACTTGGACTATCTAGGTTAGCTAACGGGTACTTGGACTATCTAGGTTTTCTAGCGGGCACTTGGACTATGTAGGTTACCTAGCGGGCACTTGGACTATCTAGGTTACCTAACGGGCACTTGGACTTCTAGGTTACCTAGCGGTGCTGGGACTATGTAGGTTACGTAGCGGGCAATTGGATTATCTAGATTAACGAACGGGTACTTGGACTATGTAGGTAATCTAGCAGGCACTTGGACTATCTAGGTTAGCTAACGGGCACTTGGACTATCTAGGTTACCTAGCGGGCACTTGGATTATGTAGGGTACCTAGCGGGCACTTAGACTATCTAGGTTACCTAGCGGGCACGTGGACTATGTAGGTTACCTAGCGGGCACTTGGACTATCTAGGTTACCTAGCGGGCACTTGGACTATGTAGGTTCCCTAACGGGCACTTGGATGGTCTAGGTTAACTAACGGGCACTTGGACTATCTTGGTTACCTAGCAGGCACTTGGACTATGTACGTTACTAGCGGGCATTTGGACTATGTAGGTTACCTAGCAGATACTTGGACTATGTAGGTTCCCTATCAGGGACTTGGACAATGTAGGTTAACTAGCCGGCACTTGGACTATATAGGTTAACTAGCGGGCCCTTGGACTATGTAGGTTAACTAGCGGGCACTTTGACGATCTAGGTTAGCAAACGGGCACTTGGACTATGTAGGTTACCTAGCTGGCTCTTGGACTGTCTAGGTTACCTAGCGGGCACTTGGACTATCTAGGTTAATGAACGGGCCCTTGTACTATGTAGTTTACCTAGCGGGCACTTCGACTATCTAGGTTAACGAACGGGCACTTGTACTATGTAGGTTAGCTAACATGAACTTGGACTATCTAGGCTAACTAGTGGGCACTTGGACGATGCATGTTCCCTAGCGGGCAGTTTGACTATCTAGGTTCCCTAGCGGGCAATTGGACTATGTGGGTACCCTAGCGGGCATTTGGACTATCTAGGTTACCTAACGGGCATTTCGACTATGTAGGTTCCCTAGCGGGCACTTGGATTATGCAGAATCCCTTATTGAACTTTGAGTATGTAGGTTACTAGCGGCATTTGGACTATGTAGGTTACCTAGCGGGCACTTGGACTATGTAGGTTACCTAGCGGGCACTTGGACTATGTAGGTTAACTAGCGGGCACTTGGACTATCTAGGTTACCTAGCGGGCACTTAGACTATGTAGGTTAACTAGCAGGCACTTGGACTATCTAGGTTACCTAGCGGGCACATGGACTATGTACGTTTCCTAGCGGGCACTTGGACTATCTCTGTTAAGTAGCGGGCACATGGTCTATGTAGGTTCCCTATCGGGGAATTAGACTATGTGGGTTACCTAGCGGGCACTTGGACTATGTAGGTTCCCTAGCGGGCACTTGGACTATGTAGGTTACCTAGCGGGCCCTTGGACTATATAAGTTACCTAGAGGGCTCTTGGACTATTTAGGTTAACTAGCGGACACTTGGACAATCTAGGTTTACTAGCGGGCACTTGAACTATCTAGGTTACATAGCGGGCCCTTGGACTATGTAGGTTAACTAGCGGGCCCTTGGACTATGTAGGTTAACTAGAAGGGACTTGCACTATCAGGTTAACTACTGGTCACTTGGACTATGTAGGTAACCTAGCGGGAACTTGGTCTGTCTAGGTTACCTACCGGGCACTTGGACTATCTAGGTTAACTAACGGGCACTTGGACTATGTAGGTTAACTAGCGGGCACTTGGAATATCTAGGTTAGCTAAGGGGCACCGGGACTATCTAGGTTAACTAGCGGGCACTTTTACTATGTAGGATAACTAGCAGACACTTGGACGAACTAGGTTAACGAGTAGGCTTCTGGACTATGTAGGTTACCTAGCGGGCTCTTGGACTATCTAGGTTAGTTAACAGGTACGTGGACTATCTAGGTTACCTACCGGGCACTTGGATTATTCAGGTAACCTGGCGGGCACTTGGACTGACTAGGTTACCTAGCGGGCACTTGGACTTCTAGGTTAACAAAAGGGCACTTGGACTATGTAGGTTGCCTAGCGGGCACTTGGAGGATCTATGTTAGGTAACGGACACTTGGACTATCTAGGTTACCTAGCGGGAACTTGGACTATGTAGGTTACCAAGCGGGCACTTAGACTATCTAGGTTACCTAACGGGCACTTTGACTATCTAGGTTATCTAGCGGGCACTTGGACTATCTAGGTTAGCTAACAGGAACTTGGACTATCTAGGTTACCTAGCGGGCACTAGGACTATGTAGGTTTCATAGCGGTCACTTGGACTATCTAGGCTAACTAACGGGCACTTGGACTATGTAGGTTAAGTAGCGGACACTTGGACGATCTAGGTTAACTAGCGGGCACTTGGACTATCTAGTTTAGCTAACAGGAACATGGACTATCTAGGTTACCTAGCGGGCACTAGGACTATGTAGGTTTCCTAGCGGTCACTTGGAGTATCTAGGCTACCTAACGGGCACTTGGACTACGTCGGTTAACTAGCGGACACTTGGACGATCTAGGTTAACTATCCGGCACTTGGAATATCTAGGTTAACTAGGGCACTTGGACTATCTAGGTTACCTAGAGGGCACTTGGACGATTCAGGTTCCCTAGGAGGTACTTGGACTATCTAGGCTCCCTATCGGGCACTTTGACTATGTAGGTTAACTAGCGGGAACTTGGACTATCTAGGTTACCTAGCGGGCACTTGGTCTATGTACATACCCTAGCGGGCACTTGGACTATCTAGGTTACCTAGCGGGCACTTGGACTATGTACGTACCCTAGTGGGCACTTGGACTATATAGGTTAACTAACGGGCACTAGGACTATCTAGGTTAACTTGCGGGAACTTGGACTATCTAGGTTACTTGGCGGGCACTTGGACTATTTAGGTCAAATAGCGGGCCCTTGGACTATCTAGGTTAGCTAACGGGCACTTGGATTATGTAAGTTAACTAGCGGGCCCTTGGACTATGTAGGTTAACTTGCGCGCACCTGGATGATCTAGGTTAACTAGCGGTCATTTGAACTATGCAGGTTAACTAGAGGGGCCTTAGATTATCTAGGTTAGCTAACGGGCACTTGGACCAAGAAGGTTAATTAGCGGGTACTTGGACTATGTAGGTGCCCTAGCGGGCACTTGGACTATCTATCTAGGTTACCTAGCGTGCACTTGAACTATCTACGTTACCTAGTGGGTACTTGGACTATCTAGGTTAACTAGCGGGCACTTGAACAATGCAGGTTCCCTAGCTGGCACTTGGAATATATAGGTTCACTACGGGCACTTGGACTATCTAGGTTCCCTAACGGGCACTTGGACTATGTAGGTTAACTAGCAGACACTTGGACTATCTAGGTTACCTAGCGGGCAATTGAACTATGTACATACCCTAGCGGGCACTTGGACTATCTAGGTTAATGAATGGGCACTTGTACTATGTAGGTTACCTAGCGGGCACTTGGACTATCTAGGTTAGCTAACAGGAAATTGGAATATCTAGGTTACCTTGCCGGCCCTTGGACTATGTAGGTTAACTAGCGGGCACTTGGACTATCTAGGTTAACTAGCGGGTTCTTGGACTGTGTAGGTTACCTCGCGGGCACTTGGACTATCTAGGTTAGCTAACAGGAACTTGGAATATCTAGGTTACCTAGCGGGCACTTGGACTATGTAGGTTACCTAGCGGGCACTTGGACGATCTAGGTTAACCAGCGGGCACTTGGACGATGCAGGTTCCCTAGCGGGCACTTGGACTATCTAGGTTAATTAACGGGCAATAGGACTATCTAGATTAACTAGCGGGCCCTGGGCTATGTAGGTTAACTGGCGGGCACTTGGACTATGAAGGTTAACTAGCAGGCACTTGTATTATCTAGGTTAACTAGCGGGCCCTTGCACTATGTAGGTTAACTATCAGGCACTTGGACCATCTAGGTTAACTAGCGGGCACTTGGACTATGTAGTTAACCTAGCGGGCACTTGAACTATCTAGGTTAATGAACGGGCACTTGGACTATGTAGGTTACCTAGCGGGCACTTGGACTATCTAGGTTAGCTAACGGGCACTTGGACTATCAAGGTTACCTAGCGGACACTTGGACTATGTACGTCCCCTAGCGGGCACTTGGACTATCTAGGTTAACTAGAGGGCCCTTTGGACTATGTAGGTTAACTAGCGGGCACTTAGACTATCTAGGTTAAGTAGAGGACCTTGGAATATGTAGGTTAACAAGCGGGCCCTTGGACTATGTAGGTTAACTAGCGGGTACTTGGACGATCTAGGTAAACTAGCGGGCACTTGTACTATCTAGGCTAACTAGCGGGCACTTGGACTATCCTGGTTCCCTAAAGGGCACTTGGACTATGTAGGTTCCCTAGCGGGCACTTGGACTATGTAGGTTCCCTATAGCGCACGTGGACTATGTAGGTTAACTAGCGGGCACTTGGACTATGTAGGTTAACTAGCGGACACTTGGACGATCTAGGTTAACTAGCGGGCCCTTGCACTATGTAGGTGAACTATCGGGCACTTGGACCATCTAGGTTAACTAGCGGGCACTTGGACGATATAGGTTAACTAGCGGGCACTTGGATTAGCTATGTTACCTAGCGGGCCCTTGAACTATGTAGGTTAACTAGATGACCCTTGGACTATCTAGGTTAGCTAACGGGCACTTGGACTATATAGGTAAATTAGCGGGCACTTGGACTATATGGGTGCCCTAGCGGGCATTTGGACTATATAGATTACCTAGCAGGCACTTGGACTTAGTAGGTTACCTAGCGGGCACTTGGACTATGTAGGTTACCTAGCGGGCACTTGGACTATCTAGGTTTTCTAGCGGGGACTTGGACTATGTAGGTTACCTAGCGGGCACTTGGACTATCTAGGTTACCTAACGGGCACTTTGACTATCTAGGTTACCTAGCGGGCGCTGGGACTATGTAGGTTACCTAGCGGGCAATTGGATTATCTAGGTTAACGAACGGGTACTTGGACTATGTAGGTAACCTAGCGGGCACTTGGACAGTCTAGGTTAACTAGCGGGCACTTGGACTATCTAGGTTAACGAATAGGCACTTGGACTATGTAGGTTACCTAGCGGGCACTTGGACTATCTAGGTTAGCTAAAAGGAACTTGGAATATCTAGGTTACCTAGTGATTACTTGGACTATGTAGGTTACCTAGCGGGCACTTGGATTATCTAGGTTACCTAACGGGAACTTGGACTATGTAGGTTACCTAGCGGGCACTTGGACTATGTAGGTAACCTAGCGTGCACTTGGACGATCTAGGTTAACTAGCGGGCACTTGGACAATGCAGGTTCCCTAGCGGGCACTTGGTCTATATACGTCCCTTAGCGGGCACTTGTACTATGTAGGTTACCTAGCGGGCACTTGGATGATCTAGGTTAACTAGCTGGCACTTGGACAATCTAAGGTAACTAGCGGGCACTTGGACTATCTAGGTAACTAGCGGGCACTTGGACAATGCAGGTTCCCTAGCGGGCACATTGACTATGTAGGTTCCTAGCGGGCACTTGAAATATATAGGTTCCCTACCGGCACTTGGACTATCTAGGTTCCCTAACGGGCACTTGGAATATCTAGGTTCCCTATCGGGCACTTTCAATATGTAGGTTCCTCAGCGTGCACTTGGACTTTGTAGGTTCCCTATTGGGCACTTGGACTATGTTGGTTAACTAGCGGGCCCTTGGACTATCTAGGTTACCTAGCAGGCACTTGGACTATGGAGGTTAACTAGCGGACACTTGGACTATCTAGGCTACCAAGTGGGCAGTTGGACTATGTACGTCTCCTAGTGGGCACTTGGACGATCTAGGTTAACTAGAGGGCCCTTGGACTATGTAGGTCAACCTGCGGGCCCTTGGACTATGTAGGTTAACTAGCGGGCACTTGGACGATCTAGGTTAACTAGCGGGCACTTGGACGATGCAGGTTCCCTTGCGGGCACTTGGACTATCCAGGTTCCCTAACGGGCACTTTGACTATGTAGGTTCCCTATCAGGCACTTTGACTATGTAGGTTAACGAGTGGGACCTTGGACTATGTAGGTTAAGTAGCGGGCACTTAGACTATCTATGTTACCTAGCGGACACCTGGACTATGTACATACCCTAGTCGGCACTGGACTATCTAGGTTATATAGCGGGCACTTGGACTATGTACGTCCCCTATCGGGCAATTGGACTATCTAGGTTAACTAGAGGGCCCTTGGACTATGTAGGTTAACTAGCGGGCACTTGGACTATCTAGGTTAAGTAGCGGACTTTGGACTATGTAGGTTAACAAGCGGGCCCTTGGACTATCTAGGTTAACTAGCGGGCACTTGGTCTATCAAGGTTACCTAGCGGGCACTTGGACTATGTACGTCCCCTAGTGGGCACTTGGACTATCTATGATAACTAACGGGCACTAGGACTATCTAGGTTAACTAGCGGGCACTTGGTCTATCTAGGTCAACTAGCGGCACCTTGGACTATGTAGGTTAACTAGCGGACACTTGGAGTATCTAGGTTACCTAGTCGGCAGTTGGACTATGTACGTCCCCTAGTGGGCACTTGGACGATCTAGGTTAACTAGAGGGCCCTTGGACTATGTAGGTCAACTAGCGACGCCTTGGACTATGTAGCTTAACTAGCGGACACTTGGACGATCGAGGTTAACTAGCGGGCCCTTGCACTTTGTAGGTTAACTATCGGGCACTTGGACCATCTAGGTTAACTAGCGGGCACTTGGACGATATAGGATAACTAGCGGGCACTTGGATTAGCTAGGTTACTTAGCGGGCCCTTGTACTATGTAGGTTAACTAGATGAACCTTGGAGTATGTAGGTTAGCTAACGGGCACTTGGACTATATAGGTAAATTTGCGGGCACTTGGACTATATGGGTACCCTAGCAGGCATTTGGACTATATAGATTACTTAGCAGGCACTTGGACTTTGGAGGTTACCTACCAGGCACTTGGACTACTAGGTTACCTAGCGGGCACTTGGACTATCTAGGTTACCTAGCGGGCGCTGGGACTATGTAGGTTACATAGCGGGCAATTGGATTATCTAGGTTAACGAACGGGTACTTAGACTATGTAGGTAACCTAGCGGGCACTTGGACAGTATAGGTTACCTAGTGGGCACTTGGACAATCTAGTTTAACGAATGGGCACTTGGACTATGTAGGTTACCTCGCGGGCACTTGGACTATCTAGGTTAGCTAACAGGAACTTGGAATATCTAGGTTACCTACCGGGCACTTGGACTATGTAGGTTAACTAGCGGACACTTGGACGATCTTGGTTAACTAGCGGGCACTTGGAATATCTAGGTTAACTTGCGGGCCCTTGGATTATGTAGGTTAACTAGAGGGCAATTGGACCATCAAGGTTAACTAGCTGACACTTGGACAATCTAGGATAACTAGCGGGCATTTGGAATATCTAGATAACTAAAGGGCACTTGGACAATGCAGGTTCCCTAGCGGGCACTTTGACTATGTAGGTTCCTAGCGGGCACTTGGAATATATAGGTTCCCTAAGGGCACTTGGACTATCTAGGTTCCCTAACGGGCACTTGGAATATGTAGGTTCCTCAGCGGGCACTTGGACTTTGTAGGTTCCCTATTGGGCACTTGGACTATGTTGGTTAACTAGCGGGCCATTGGACTATCTAGGTTAACTAGCGGGCACTTGGACGATGCAGGTTCCCTAGCGGGCACTTGGACTATCTAGGTTCCCTAACGGGCACTTGGACTATGTAGGTTCCCTATCAGGCACTTGGACTATGTAGGTTAACGAGCGGGACCTTGGAATATGTAGGTTAAGTAGCGGGCACTTAGACTATCTAGGTTACCCAGCGGACACCTGGACTATGTACATACCCTAGCCGGCACTGGACTATCTAGGTTATATAGCGGGCACTTGGACTATGTACGTCCCCTATCGGGCACTTGGACTATCATTGTTAACTAGAGGGCCCTAGGACTATGTAGGTTAACTAGCGGGCACTTGGACTATCTAGGTTAAGTAGAGGACTTTGGACTATGTAGGTTAACAAGCGGGCCCTTGGACTATGTAGGTTAACTAGTGGGCACTTGTACGATCTAGGTTTACTAGCGGGCACTTGGACTATCTAGGATAACTAGCGGGCACTTTACTATGTAGGTTCCCTAGCGGGCACTTGGACTATGTACGTCACTTAGCGGGCACTTGGACTATGTAGGTTCCCTATCGCGCACTTGGACTATGTAGGTTAACTTGCAGGCCCTTGGACTATGTAGGTTAACTAGCGGGCACTTATACTATCTAGTTTACCTAGCGGGAACTTGGACTATGTACATACCCTAGCGGGCACTTGGACTATCTCGGTTACCTAGCGGGCACTTGGACTGTGTACGTCACCTAGTGGGCACTTGGACTATCTAGGATAACTAACGTGCACTAGGACTATCTAGGTTAACTAGCGGGCACTTGGACTATCTAGGTTACCTACCGGGCACTTGGCCTATGTAGGTAACCTAGCGGGCACTGGACAATCTAGGTTACCTACCGGGCACTTGGACTATCTAGGTTAATGAATGGGCACTTGTACTATGTAGGTTACCTAGCGGGCAATTGGACTATCTAGGTTAACTAACAGGAAATTGGAATATCTAGGTTACCTTGCGGGCCCTTGGACTATGTAGGTTAACTAACGGGCACTTGGACGATCAAGGTTAACTAGCGGGCACTTGGACTATCTAGGTAAACTAGCGGGCACTTGGACAATGCAGGTTCCCTAGCTGGCACTTGGAATATATAGGTTCACTACGGGTACTTGGACTATCTAGGTTCCCTAACGGGCACTTGGACTATGTAGGTTAAATAGCAGACACTTGGAATATCTTGGTTACCTAGCGGGCAATTGAACTATGTACATACCCTAGCGGGCACCTGGACTATCTAGGTTAACTAGAGGGCCCTTGGACTATGTAGGTTACCTAGCGGGCACTTGGACTATGTAGGTTAACTAGCGGACACTTAGACTATCTAGGATACCTAGTGGGTAGTTGGACAATGTACATCCCCTAGTGGGCACTTGGACGATCTAGGGTAACTAGAGGGCCCTTGGACTATGTAGGTCAACTTGCGGGCCCTTGGACTATGTAGGTTAACTAGCGGGCACTTGGACGATCTAGGTTAACTAGCGGGCACTTGGACGATGCAGGTTCCCTAGCGGGCACTTGGACTATCTAGGTTCCCTAACGGGCACTTGGACTATGTAGGTTCCCTATCAGGCACTTGGACTATGTAGGTTAACGAGCGGGACCTTGGAATATGTAGGTTAAGTAGCGGGCACTTAGACTATCTAGGTTACCCAGCGGACACCTGGACTATGTACATACCCTAGCCGGCACTGGACTATCTAGGTTATATAGCGGGCACTTGGACTATGTACGTCCCCTATCGGGCACTTGGACAATCTAGGTTAACTAGAGGGCCCTTGGACTATGTAGGTTAACTAGCGGGCACTTGGGCTATCTAGGTTAAGTAGCGGACTTTGGACTATGTAGGGTAACAAGTGGGCCCTTGGACTATGTAGGTTAACTAGTGGGCACTTGGACGATCTTGGTTAACTAGCGGGCACTTGGACTATCTAGGATAAGTAGCGGGCACTTTACTATGTAGGTTCCCTAGCGGGCACTTGGACTATGTACGTCCCTTAGCGGGCACTTGGACCATGTAGGTTACCTATCGCGCACTTGGACTATGTAGGTTAACTTGCGGGCCCTTGGACTATGTAGTTTAACTAGCGGGCACTTAGACTATCTAGGTTACCTAGCGGGCACCTGGACTATGTACATACCCTAGCGGGCACTTGGACTATCTAGGTTACCTAGCGGGCAATTGGACTATGTAGGTAACCTAGCGGGCACTGGACAGTCTAGGTTACCTAGCGGGCACTTGGACTATCTAGGTTAGCTAACAGGAAATTGGAATATCTAGGTTACCTTGCCAGCCCTTGGACTATGTAGGTTAACTAGCGGGCACTTGGACTATCTAGGTTAACTAGCGGGTTCTTGGACTGTGTAGGTTACCTCGCGGGCACTTGGACTATCTAGGTTAGCTAACAGGAACTTGGAATATCTAGGTTACCTAGCGGGCACTTGGACGATGCAGGTTCCCTAGCGGGCACATGGACTATCTAGGTTAATTAACGGGCAATAGGACTATCTAAGTTAACTAGAGGGCCCTGGGCTATGTAGGTTAACTGGCGGGCACTTGGACTATGTAGGTTAACCAGCAGGCACTTGTACTATCTAGGTTAACTAGGGGGCCCTTGCACTATGTAGGTTAACTATCGGGCACTTGGATCAACTAGGTTAACTAGCGGGCACTTGGACTATGTAGGTAACCTAGCGGGCACTTGAACTATCTAGGTTAACGAACGGGCACTTGGACTATATAGGTTACCTAGCGGGCACTTGGACTATGTACGTCCCCTAGCGGGCACTTGGACTATCTGGGTTAACTAGAGGGCCCTTTGGACTATGTAGGTTAACTAGCGGGCACTTGGACTATCTAGGTTAAGTAGAGGAACTTGGACTATGTAGGTTAACAAGCGGGCCCTTGGACTATGTAGGTTAACTAGCGGGTACTTGGACGATCTAGGTAAACTAGCGGGCATTTGTACTATCTAGGTTAACTAGCGGGCACTTGGACTATCCTGGTTCCCTAACGGGCACTTGGACTATGTAGGTTCCCTAGCGGGCACTTGGACTATGTAGGTTAACTAGCGGACACTTGGACGATCTAGGTTAACTAGCGGGCCCTTGCACTATGTAGGTTAACTATCGGGCACTTGACCATCTAGGTTAACTAGCGGGCACTTGGAATAGCTAGGTGACCTAGCGGGCCCTTGAACTATGTAGGTTAACTAGATGACCCTTGGACTATCTAGGTTAGCTAACGGGCACTTGGACTATATAGGTAAATTAGCGGGCACTTGGACTATATGGGTGCCCTAGCGGGCATTTGGAATATATAGATTACCTAGCAGGCACTTGGACTTAGTAGGTTACCTAGCGGGCACTTGGACTATGTAGGTTACCTAGCGGGCACTTGGACTATCTAGGTTTTCTAGCGGGCACTTGGACTATGTAGGTTACCTAGCGGGCACTTGGACTATCTAGGTTACCTAAAGGGCACTTGGACTATCTATGTTACCTGGCGGGCGCTGGGACTATGTAGGTTACCTAGCGGGCAATTGGATTATCTAGGTTAACGAACGGGTACTTGGACTATGTAGGTAACCTAGCGGGCACTTAGACAGACTAGGTTAACTAGCGGGCACTAGGACTATCTAGGTTAATGAATGGGCACTTGGACTATGTAGGTTACCTAGCGGGCACTTGGACTATCTAGGTTAGCTAAAAGGAACTTGGAATATCTAGATTACCTAGTGGTTACTTGGACTATGTAGGTTACCTAGCGGGCACTTGGACTATCTAGGTTACCTAACGGGAACTTGGACTATGTAGGTTACCTCGCGGGCACTTGGACTATCTAGGTTAGCTAACAGGAACTTGGAATATCTAGGTTACCTAGCGGGCACTTGGACTATGTAGGTTACCTAGCGGGCACTTGGACGATCTAGGTTAACTAGCGGGCACTTGGACGATGCAGGTTCCCTAGCGGGCACTTAGTCTATATACGTCCCTTAGCGGGCACTTGTACTATGTAGGTTACCTAGCGGGCACTTGGACGATCTAGGTTAACTAGCTGGCACTTGGACAATCAAGGGTAACTAGCGGGAACTCGGACTATCTAGGTAACTAGCGGGCACTTGGACAATGCAGGTTCCCTAGCGGGCACATTGACTATGTAGGTTCCTAGCGGGCACTTGGATTATATAGGTTCCCTACCGGCACTTGGACTATCTAGGTTCCCTAACTGGCACTTGGAATATATAGGTTCCCTATCGGGCACTTGGAATAGGTAGGTTCCTCAGCGTGCACTTGGACTTTGTAGGTTCCCTATTGGGCATTTGGACTATGTTGGTTAACTAGCGGGCGCTTGGACTATCTAGGTTACCTAGCGGGCACTTGGACTATGGAGGTTAACTAGCGGACACTTGGACTATCTAGGTTACCTAGTGGGCAGTTGGACTATCTAGGCTACCTAACGGGAACTTGGACTATCTAGGTTAGTTAAAAGGAATTTGGAATATCTAGGTTACCTAGCGGGCACTTGGACTATGTAGGTTACCTAGCGGGCACTTGGACAATCTAGGTTAACTAGAGGGCCCTTGGACTATGTAGGTCAACTTGCGGGCCCTTGGACTATGTAGGTTAACTAGCGGGCACTTGGACGATCTAGGTTAACTAGCGGGAACTTGGACGATGCAGGTTCCCTTGCGGGCACTTGGACTATCCAGGTTCCCTAACGGGCACTTTGACTATGTAGGTTCCCTATCAGGCACTTTGACTATGTAGGTTAACGAGCGGGACCTTGGACTATGTAGGTTAAGTAGCGGGCACTTAGACTATCTATGTTACCTAGCGGACACCTGGACTATGTACATACCCTAGTCGGCACTGGACTATCTAGGTTATATAGCAGGCACTTGGACTATGTACGTCCCCTATCGGGCACTTGGACTATCTAGGTTAACTAGAGGGCCCTTGGACTATGTAGGTTAACTAGCGGGCACTTGGACTATCTAGGTTAAGTAGCGGACTTTGGACTATGTAGGTTAACAAGCGGGCCCTTGGACTATCTAGGTTAACTAGCGGGCACTTGGTCTATCAAGGTTACCTAGCGGGCACTTGGACTATGTACGTCCCCTAGTGGGCACTTGGACTATCTATGATAACTAACGGGCACTAGGACTATCTAGGTTAACTAGCGGCACCTTGGACTATGTAGGTTAACTAGCGGACACTTGGAGTATCTAGGTTACCTAGTCGGCAGTTGAACTATGTACGTCCCCTAGTGGGCACTTGGACGATCTAGGTTAACTAGAGGGCCCTTGGACTATGTAGGTCAACTAGCGGCGCCTTGTACTATGTAGCTTAACTAGCGGACACTTGGACGATCGAGGTTAACTAGCGGGCCCTTGCACTTTGTAGGTTAACTATCGGGCACTTGGACCATCTAGGTTAACTAGCGGGCACTTGGACGATATAGGATAACTAGCGGGCACTTGGATTAGCTAGGTTACTTAGCGGGCCCTTGAACTATGTAGGTTAACTAGATGAACCTTGGAGTATGTAGGTTAGCTAACGGGCACTTGGACTATATGGGTGCCCTAGCAGGCATTTGGACTATATAGATTACTTAGCAGGCACTTGGACTTTGGAGGTTACCTACCAGGCACTTGGACTACTAGGTTACCTAGCGGGCACTTGGACTATCTAGGTTACCTAGCGGGCGCTGGAACTATTTAGGTTACTTAGCGGGCAATTGGATTATCTAGGTTAACGAACGGGTACTTAGACTATGTAGGTAACCTAGCGGGCACTTGGACAGTATAGGTTACCTAGTGGGCACTTGGACAATCTAGTTTAACGAATGGGCACTTGGACTATGTAGGTTACCTCGCGGGCACTTGGACTATCTAGGTTAGCTAACAGGAACTTGGAATATCTAGGTTACCTACCGGGCACTTGGACTATGTAGGTTACCTAGCGGGCACTTGGACTATCTAGGATACCTAACGGGAACTTGGACTATGTAGGTTAACTAGCGGACACTTGGACGATCTTGGTTAACTAGCGGGCACTTGGAATATCTAGGTTAACTTGCGGGCCCTTGGATTATGTAGGTTAACTAGAGGGCAATTGGACCATCAAGGTTAACTAGCTGACACTTGGACAATCTAGGATAACTAGCGGGCATTTGGAATATCTAGATAACTAAAGGGCACTTGGACAATGCAGGTTCCCTAGCGGGCACTTTGTCTATGTAGGTTCCTAGCGGGCACTTGGAATATATAGGTTCCCTACGGGCACTTGGACTATCTAGGTTCCCTAACGGGCACTTGGAATATGTAGGTTCCTCAGCGGGCACTTGGACTTTGTAGGTTCCCTATTGGGCACTTGGACTATGTTGGTTAACTAGCGGGCCATTGGACTATCTAGGTTAACTAGCGGGCACTTGGACGATGCAGGTTCCCTAGCGGGCACTTGGACTATCTAGGTTCCCTAACGGGCACTTGGACTATGTAGGTTCCCTATCAGGCACTTGGACTATGTAGGTTAACGAGCGGGACCTTGGAATATGTAGGTTAAGTAGCGGGCACTTAGACTATCTAGGTTACCCAGCGGACACCTGGACTATGTACATACCCTAGCCGGCACTGGACTATCTAGGTTATATAGCGGGCACTTGGACTATGTACGTCCCATATCGGGCACTTGGACTATCATTGTTAACTAGAGGGCCCTAGGACTATGTAGGTTAACTAGCGGGCACTTGGACTATCTAGGTTAAGTAGAGGACTTTGGACTATGTAGGTTAACAAGCGGGCCCTTGGACTATGTAGGTTAACTAGTGGGCACTTGTACGATCTAGGTTTACTAGCGGGCACTTGGACTATGTAGGTTAACTAGTGGGCACTTTACTATGTACGTTCCCTAGCGGGCACTTGGACTATGTACGTCACTTAGCGGGCACTTGGACCATGTAGGTTCCCTATCGCGCACTTGGACTATGTAGGTTAACTTGCGGGCCCTTGGACTATGTAGGTTAACTAGCGGGCACTTATACTATCTAGTTTACCTAGCGGGAACTTGGACTATGTACATACCCTAGCGGGCACTTGGACTATCTCGGTTACCTAGCGGGCACTTGGACTGTGTACGTCACCTAGTGGGCACTTGGACTATCTAGGATAACTAACGTGCACTAGGACTATCTAGGTTAACTAGCGGGCACTTGGACTATCTAGGTTACCTACCGGGCACTTGGCCTATGTAGGTAACCTAGCGGGCACTGGACAATCTAGGTTACCTACCGGGCACTTGGACTATCTAGGTTAATGAATGGGCACTTGTACTATGTAGGTTACCTAGCGGGCAATTGGACTATCTAGGTTAGCTAACAGGAAATTGGAATATCTAGGTTATCTTGCGGGCCTGTGGACTATGTAGGTTAACTAGCGGGCACTTGGACTATCTAGGTTAACTAGCGGGTTCTTGGACTATGTAGGTTAACTAGCGGGCCCTTGGACTATGTAGGTTAACTAACGGGCACTTGGACGATCAAGGTTAACTAGCGGGCACTTGGACTATCTAGGTAAACTAGCGGGCACTTGGACAATGCAGGTTCCCTAGCTGACACTTGGAATATATAGGTTCACTACGGGTACTTGGACTATGTAGGTTACCTAGCGGGCACTTGGACTATGTAGGTTAACTAGCGGACACTTAGACTATCTAGGATACCTAGTGGGTAGTTGGACAATGTACATCCCCTAGTGGGCACTTGGACGATCTAGGGTAACTAGAGGGCCCTTGGACTATGTAGGTCAACTTGCGGGCCCTTGGACTATGTAGGTTAACTAGCGGGCACTTGGACGATCTAGGTTAACTAGCGGGCACTTGGACGATGCAGGTTCCCTAGCGGGCACTTGGACTATCTAGGTTCCCTAACGGGCACTTGGACTATGTAGGTTCCCTATCAGGCACTTGGACTATGTAGGTTAACGAGCGGGACCTTGGACTATGAAGGTTAAGTAGCGGGCACTTAGACTATCTAGGTTACCTAGCGGACACCTGGACTATGTACATACCCTAGCCGGCACTGGACTATCTAGTTTATATAGCGGGCACTTGGACTATGTACGTCCCCTATCGGGCACTTGGACAATCTAGGTTAACTAGAGGGCCCTTGGACTATGTAGGTTAACTAGCGGGCACTTGGGCTATCTAGGTTAAGTAGCGGACTTTGGACTATGTAGGTTAACAAGCGGGCCCTTGGACTATGTAGGTTAACTAGTGGGCACTTGGACGATCTAGGTTAACTAGCGGGCACTTGGACTATCTAGGATAAGTAGCGGGCACTTTACTATGTAGGTTCCCTAGCGGGCACTTGGACTATGTACGTCCCTTAGCGGGCACTTGGACTATGTAGGTTACCTATCGCGCACTTGGACTATGTAGGTTAACTTGCGGGCCCTTGGACTATGTAGTTTAACTAGCGGGCACTTAGACTATCTAGGTTACCTAGCGGGCACTTGGACTATGTACATACCCTAGCGGGCACTTGGACTATCTAGGTTACCTAGCGGGCAATTGGACTATGTAGGTAACCTAGCGGGCACTGGACAGTCTAGGTTACCTAGCGGGCACTTGGACTATCTAGGTTAGCTAACAGGAAATTGGAATATCTAGGTTACCTTGCCAGCCCTTGGACTATGTAGGTTACCTCGCGGGCACTTGGACTATCTAGGTTAGCTAACAGGAACTTGGAATATCTAGGTTACCTAGCGGGCACTTGGACGATGCAGGTTCCCTAGCGGGCACATGGACTATCTAGGTTAATTAACGGGCAATAGGACTATCTAAGTTAACTAGAGGGCCCTGGGCTATGTAGGTTAACTGGCGGGCACTTGGACTATGTAGGTTAACCAGCAGGCACTTGTACTACCTAGGTTAACTAGGGGGCCCTTGCACTATGTAGGTTAACTATCGGGCACTTGGATCAACTAGGTTAACTAGCGGGCACTTGGACTATGTAGGTAACCTAGCGGGCACTTGAACTATCTAGGTTAACGAACGGGCACTTGGACTATGTAGGTTACCTAGCGGGCACTTGGACTATCTAGGTTAGCTAACGGGCACTTGGACTATCTAGGTTACCTAGTGGGCACTTGGACTATGTACGTCCCCTAGCGGGCACTTGGACTATCTGGGTTAACTAGAGGGCCCTTTGGACTATGTAGGTTAACTAGCGGGCACTTGGACTATCTAGGTTAAGTAGAGGAACTTGGACTATGTAGGTTAACAAGCGGGCCCTTGGACTATGTAGGTTAACTAGCGGGTACTTGGACGATCTAGGTAAACAAGCGGGCATTTGTACTATCTAGGTTAACTAGCGGGCACTTGGACTATCCTGGTTCCCTAACGGGCACTTGGACTATGTAGGTTCCCTAGCGGGCACTTGGACTATGTAGGTTAACTAGCGGCCACTTGGACGATCTAGGTTAACTAGCGGGCCCTTGCACTATGTAGGTTAACTATCGGGCACTTGGACCATCTAGGTTAACTAGCGGGCACTTGGAATAGCTAGGTGACCTAGCGGGCCCTTGAACTATGTAGGTTAACTAGATGACCCTTGGACTATCTAGGTTAGCTAACGGGCACTTGGACTATATAGGTAAATTAGCGGGCACTTGGACTATATGGGTGCCCTAGCGGGCATTTGGAATATATAGATTACCTAGCAGGCACTTGGACTTAGTAGGTTACCTAGCGGGCACTTGGACTATGTAGGTTACCTAGCGGGCACTTGGACTATCTAGGTTTTCTAGCGGGCACTTGGACTATGTAGGTTACCTAGCGGGCACTTGGACTATCTAGGTTACCTAAAGGGCACTTGGACTATCTATGTTACCTGGCGGGCGCTGGGACTATGTAGGTTACCTAGCGGGCAATTGGATTATCTAGGTTAACGAACGGGTACTTGGACTATGTAGGTAACCTAGCGGGCACTTAGACAGACTAGGTTAACTAGCGGGCACTAGGACTATCTAGGTTAATGAATGGGCACTTGGACTATGTAGGTTACCTAGCGGGCACTTGGACTATCTAGGTTAGCTAAAAGGAACTTGGAATATCTAGATTACCTAGTGGTTACTTGGACTATGTAGGTTACCTAGCGGGCACTTGGACTATCTAGGTTACCTAACGGGAACTTGGACTATGTAGGTTACCTCGCGGGCACTTGGACTATCTAGGTTAGCTAACAGGAACTTGGAATATCTAGGTTACCTAGCGGGCACTTGGACTATGTAGGTTACCTAGCGGGCACTTGGACGATCTAGGTTAACTAGCGGGCACTTGGACGATGCAGGTTCCCTAGCGGGCACTTAGTCTATATACGTCCCTTAGCGGGCACTTGTACTATGTAGGTTACCTAGCGGGCACTTGGACGATCTAGGTTAACTAGCTGGCACTTGGACAATCAAGGGTAACTAGCGGGCACTCGGACTATCTAGGTAACTAGCGGGCACTTGGACAATGCAGGTTCCCTAGTGGGCACATTGACTATGTAGGTTCCTAGCGGGCACTTGGATTATATAGGTTCCCTACCGGCACTTGGACTATCTAGGTTCCCTAACTGGCACTTGGAATATATAGGTTCCCTATCGGGCACTTGGAATAGGTAGGTTCCTCAGCGTGCACTTGGACTTTGTAGGTTCCCTATTGGGCACTTGGACTATGTTGGTTAACTAGCGGGCCCTTGGACTATCTAGGTTACCTAGCGGGCACTTGGACTATGGAGGTTAACTAGCGGACACTTGGACTATCTAGGTTACCTAGTGGGCAGTTGGACTATCTAGGCTACCTAACGGGAACTTGGACTATCTAGGTTAGTTAAAAGGAATTTGGAATATCTAGGTTACCTAGCGGGCACTTGGACTATGTAGGTTACCTAGCGGGCACTTGGACAATCTAGGTTAACTAGAGGAACCTTGGACTATGTAGGTCAACTTGCGGGCCCTTGGACTATGTAGGTTAAGTAGCGGGCACTTAGACTATCTAGGTTACCTAGCGGACACCTGGAGTATGTACATACCCTAGTCGGCACTGGACTATCTAGGTTATATAGCGGGCACTTGGACTATATACGTCCCCTATCGGGCACTTGGACTATCCAGGTTAACTAGAGGGCCCTTGGACTATGTAGATTAACTAGCGGGCACTTGGACTATCTAGGTTAAGTAGAGGACTTTGGACTATGTAGGTTAACAAGCGGGCCCTTGGACTATGTAAGTTAACTAGTGGGCACTTGGACGATCTAGGTTAACTAGCGGGCACTTGGACTATCTAGGATAACTAGCGGGCACTTTACTATGTAGGTTCCCTAGCGGGCACTTGGACTATGTACGTCCCTAGCGGGCACTTGGACTATGTAGGTTCCCTATCGCGCACTTGGACTATGTAGGTTAACTTGCGCGCCCTTGGACTATGTAGGTTAACTAGCGGGCACTTAGACTATCTAGGTTACCTAGCGGGCACTTGGACTATGTACATACCCTAGCGGGCACTTGGACTATCTAGGTTAGTTAAAAGGAACTTGGAATATCTAGGTTACCTAGTGGTTACTTGGACTATGTAGGTTACCTAGCGGGCACTTGGACTATCTAGGCTACCTAACGGGAACTTGGACTATGTAGGTTAACTAGCGGGAACTTGGACTATCTAGGTTAACGAACGGGCACTTGGACTATGTCGGTAACCAAGCGAGCACTTGGACAGTCTAGGTTACCTAGCGGGCACTTGGACAATCTAGGTTAACAAATGGGCACTTGGACCATGTAGGTTACCTCGCAGGCACTTGGACTATCTAGGTTAGCTAACAAGAACTTGGAATATCTAGGTTACCTAGCGGGCACTTGGACTATGTACGTTACCTAGCGGGCACTTGGACTATCTAGGATACCTAACGGGAACTTGGACTATGTAGGTTAACTAGCGGACACTTGGACGATCTTGATTAACTAGCGGGCACTTGGAATATCTAGGTTAACTTGCGGGCCCTTGGACTATGTAGGTTAACTAGAGGGCACATGGACCATCAAGGTTAACTAGCTGGCACTTGGACAATCTAGGTTAACTAGCGGGCACTTGGACTATCTAGGTAACTAGCGGGCACTTGGACAATGCAGGTTCCCTAGCGGGCACATTGACTATGTAGGTTCCTAGCGGGCACTTGGAATATATAGGGTTCCTTACGGGAACTTGGACTATCTAGGTTCCCCAACGGGCACTTGGAATATATAGGTTCCCTATCGGGCACTTGGAATATGTAGGTTCCTCAGCGGGCACTTGGACGTTGTAGGTTCCCTATTGGGCACTTGGACTATGTTGGTTAAATAGCGGGCCCTTGGCCTATCTAGGTTACCTAGCGGGTACTTGGACTATGTAGGTTAACTAGCGGACACTTGGACTATCTAGGTTACCTAGTGGGAAGTTGGACAATGTACGTCCCCTAGTGGGCACTTGGACGATCTAGGTTAACTAGAGGGCCCTTGGACTATGTAGGTCAACTTGCGGGCCCTTGGTCTATGTAGGTTAACTAGCGGGCACTTGGACGATCTAGGTTAACTAGCGGGCACTTGGACGATGCAGGTTCCCTAGCGGGCACTTTGACTATCTAGGTTCCCTAACGGGCACTTGCGCTACGTAGGTTCCCTATCAGGCACTTGGACTATGTAGGTTAACGAGCAGGACCTTGGACTATGTAGGTTAAGTAGCGGGCACTTAGACTATCTAGGTTACCTAGCGGACACCTGGACTATGTACATACCCTAGCCCGGCACTGGACTATCTAGGTTATATAGCGGGCACTTGGACTATGTACGTCCCCTATCGGGCACTTTGACTATCTAGGTTAAGTAGAGGACTTTGGACTATGTAGGTTAACAAGCGGGCCCTTGGACTATGTAGGTTAACTAGTGGGCACTTGGACGATCTAGGTTAACTAGCGGGCACTTGGACTATCTAGGATAACTAGCGGGCACTTTACTATGTAGGTTCCCTAGCGGGCACTTGGACTATGTACGTCCCTTAGCGGGCACTTGGACTATGTAGGTTCCCTATCGCGCACTTGGACTATGTAGGTTAACTTGCGGGCCCTTGGACTATGTAGGTTAACTAGCGGGCACTTAGACTATCTAGGTTACCTAGTGGGCACTTGGACTATGTACATACCCTAGCGGGCACTTGGACTATCTAGGTTACCTACCGGGCACTCGGACTGTGTACGTCCCCTAGTGGGCACTTGGACTATGTAGGATAACTAACGTGCACTAGGACTATCTAAGTTAACTAGCGGGCACTTGGACCATCTAGGTTACCTAGCAGGCCCTTGGACTATCTAGGTTAGCTAACAGGAAATTGGAATATCTAGGTTACCTTGCCGGCCCTTGGACTATGTAGGTTAACTAGCGGGTTCTTGGACTATGTAGGTTAACTAGCGGACCCTTGGACTATGTAGGTTAACTAGTGGGCACTTGGACTATCTAGGTTCCCTAACGGGCACTTGGACTATGTAGGTTAACTAGCAGACACTTGGACTATGTAGTTTAACGAGCGGGACCTTGGACTATGTAGGTTAAGTAGCGGGCATTTAGACTATCTAGGTTACCTAGCGGACACCTGGACAATGTACATACCCTAGCCGGCACTGGACTATCTAGGTTATATAGCGGGCACTTGGACTATGTACGTCCCCTATCGGGCACTTGGACTATCTAGGTTAACTAGAGGGCCCTTGGACTATGTAGGTTAACTAGCGGGCACTTGGACTATCTAGGTTAAGTAGAGGACTTTGGACTATGTAGGTTAACTAGTGGGCACGTGGACGATCTAGGTTAACTAGCGGGCACTTGGACTATCTAGGATAACTAGCGGGCACTTTACTATGTAGGTTCCCTAGCGGGCACTTGGACTATGTACGTCCCTTAGCGGGCACTTGGACTATGTAGGTTCCCTATCGCGCACTTGGACTATGTAGGTTAACTTGCGGGCCCTTGGACTATGTAGGTTAACTAGCGGGCACTTAGACTATCTAGGTTACCTAGCGGACACTTGGACTATGTACATACCCTAGCGGGCACTTGGACTATCTAGGTTACCTACCGGGCACTTGGACTGTGTACGTCCCCTAGTGGGCACTTGGACTATGTAGGATAACTAACGTGCACTAGGACTATCTAAGTTAACTAGCGGACACTTCGACCATCTAGGTTACCTAGCGGGCACTTGGACTATGTAGGTAACCTAGCGGGCACTGGACAGTCTAGGTTACCTAGCGGGCACTTGGACTATCTAGGTTAGCTAACAGGAAATTGGAATATCTAGGTTACCTTGCCGGCCCTTGGACTATGTAGGTTAACTAGCGGGTACTTTGACTATGTAGGTTAACTAGCGGGCCCTTGGACTATGTAGGTTAACTAGTGGGCACTTGGACTATCTAGGTTAACTAGCGGGCACTTGGACAATGCAGGTTCCCTAGCTGGCACTTGGAATATATAGGTTCACTACGGGCACTTGGACTATCTAGGTTCCCTAACGGGCACTTGGACTATGTAGGTTAACTAGCAGACACTTGGACTATCTAGGTTACCTAGCGGGCAATTGAACTATGTACATACCCTAGCGGGCACTTGGACTATCTAGGTTAATGAATGGGCACTTGTACTATGTAGGTTACCTAGCGGGCACTTGGACTATCTAGGTTAGCTAACAGGAAATTGGAATATCTAGGTTACCTTGCCGGCCCTTGGACTATGTAGGTTAACTAGCGGGCACTTGGACTATCTAGGTTAACTAGCGGGTTCTTGGACTGTGTAGGTTACCTTGCGGGCACTTGGACTATCTAGGTTAGCTAACAGGAACTTGGAATATCTAGGTTACCTAGCGGGCACTTGGACTATGTAGGTTACCTTGCGGGCACTTGGACAATCTAGGTTAACCAGCGGGCACTTGGACGATGCAGGTTCCCTAGCGGGCACTTGGACTATCTAGGTTAATTCACGGGCAATAGGACTATCTAGATTAACTAGCGGGCCCTGGGCTATGTAGGTTAACTTGCGGGCACTTGGACTATGAAGGTTAACTAGCAGGCACTTGTACTATCTAGGTTAACTAGCGGGCCCTTGCACTATGTAGGTTAACTATCGGGCACTTGGACCATCTAGGTTAACTAGCGGGCACTTGGACTATGTAGGTAACCTAGTGGGCACTTGAACTATCTAGGTTAACGAACGGGCACTTGGACTATGTAGGTTACCTAGCGGGCACTTGGACACTCTAGGTTAGCTAACGGGCTCTTGGACTATCAAGGTTACCTAGCGGACACTTGGACTATGTACGTCCACTAGCGGGTACTTGGACTATCTAGGTTAACTAGAGGGCCCTTTGGACTATGTAGGTTAACTAGCGGGCACTTGGACTATCTAGGTTAAGTAGAGGACTTTGGACTATGTAGGTTAACAAGCGGGCCCTTGGACAATGTAGGTTAACTAGCGGGTACTTGGACGATCTAGGTAAACTAGCGGGCACTTGTACTATCTAGGTTAACTAGCGGGCACTTGGACTATCCTGGTTCCCTAACGGGCACTTGGATTATGTAGGTTCCCTAGCGGGCACTTGGACTATGTAGGTTCCCTATAGCGCACGTGGACTATGTAGGTTAACTAGCGGGCACTTGGACTATGTAGGTTAACTAGCGGACACTTGGACGATCTAGGTTAACTAGCGGGCCCTTGCACTATGTAGGTTAACTATCAGGCACTTGGACGATATAGGTTAACTAGCGGGCACTTGGATTAGCTAGGTTACCTAGCGGGCCCTTGGACTATGTAGGTTAACTAGATGACCCTTGGACTATCTAGGTTAGCTAACGGGCACTTGGACTATATAGGTAAATTAGCGGGCACTTGGGCTACATGGGTGCCCTAGCGGGCATTTGGACTATATAGATTACCTAGCAGGCACTTGGACTTAGTAGGTTACCTAGCGGGCACTTGGACTTTGTAGGTTACCTAGCGGGCACTTGGACTATCTAGGTTTTCTAGCGGGCACTTGGACTATGTAGGTTACCTAGCGGGCACTTGGACTATCTAGGTTACCTAACGGGCACTTGGACTATCTAGGTTACCTAGCGGGCGCTTGGAGTATGTAGGTTACTTAGCGGGCAATTGGATTATCTAGGTTAACGAACGGGTACTTGGACAATGTAGGTAACCTAGCGGGCACTTGGACAGTCTAGGTTAACTAGCGGGCACTTGGACTATCTAGGTTAACGAATGGGCACTTGGACTATGTGGGTTACCTAGCGGGCACTTGGACTATCTAGGTTAGCTAAAAGGAACTTGGAATATCTAGGTTACCTAGTGATTACTTGGACTATGTAGGTTACCTAGCGGGCACTTGGACTATCTAGGTTACCTAACGGGAACTTAGACTATGTAGGTTACCTCGCGGGCACTTGGACTACCTAGGTTAGCTAACAGGAACTTGGAATATCTAGGTTACCTAGCGGGCACTTGGACTATGTAGGTTACCTAGCGGGCACTTGGACGATCTAGGTTAACTAGCTGGCACTTGGACAATCTAGGGTAACTAGCGGGCACTTGGACTATCTAGGTAACTAGCGGGCACTTGGACAATGCAGGTTCCCTAGCGGGCACATTGACTATGTAGGTTCCTAGCGGGCACTTGGAATATATAGGTTCCCTACCGGCACTTGGATTATCTAGGTTCCCTAACGGGCACTTGGAATATATAGGTTACCTATCGGGCACTTGGAATATGTAGGATCCTCAGCGTGCACTTGGACTTTGTAGGTTCCCTATTGGGCACTTGGACTATGTTGGTTAACTAGCGGGCCCTTGGACTATCTAGGTTACCTAGCAGGCACTTGGACTATGGAGGTTAACTAGCGGACACTTGGACTATCTAGGTTCCCTAGTGGGCAGTTGGACTATGTACGTCTCCTAGTGGGCACTTGGACGATCTAGGTTAACTAGAGGGCCCTTGGACTATGTAGGTCAACTTGCGGGCCCTTGGACTATGTAGGTTAACTAGCGGGAACTTGGACGATCTAGGTTAACTAGTGGGCACTTGGACGATGCAGGTTCCCTTGCGGGCACTTGGACTATCCAGGTTCCCTAACGGGCACTTGGACTATGTAGGTTCCCTATCAGGCACTTGGACTATGTAGGTTAACGAGCGGGACCTTGGACTATGTAGGTTAAGTAGGGGGCACTTAGACTATCTAGGTTACCTAGCGGACACCTGGACTATGTACATACCCTAGTCGGCACTGGACTATCTAGGTTATATAGCGGGCACTTGGACTATGTACGTCCCCTATCGGGCACTTGGACTGTCTAGGTTAACTAGAGGGCCCTTGGACTATGTAGGTTAACTAGCGGGCACTTGGACTATCTAGGTTAAGTAGCGGACTTTGGACTATGTAGGTTAACAAGCGGGCCCTTGGACTATCTAGGTTAACTAGCGGGCACTTGGTCTATCAAGGTTACCTAGCGGGCACTTGGACTATGTACGTCCCCTAGTGGGCACTTGGACTATCTATGATAACTAACGGGCACTAGGACTATCTAGGTTAACTAGGGGGCACTTGGTCTATCTAGGTCAACTAGCGGCACCTTGGACTATTTAGGTTAACTAGCGGACACTTGGAGTATCTAGGTTACCTAGTCTGCAGTTGGACTATGTACGTCCCCTAGTGGGCACTTGGACGATCTAGGTTAACTAGAGGGCCCTTGGACTATGTAGGTCAACTAGCGGCGCCTTGGACTATGTAGGTTAACTAGCGGACACTTGGAAGATCTAGGTTAACTAGCGGGCCCTTGCACTATGTAGGTTAACTATCGGGCACTTGGACCATCTAGGTTAACTAGCGGGCACTTGGACGATATAGGATAACTAGCGGGCACTTGGATTAGCTAGGTTACTTAGCAGGCCCTTGAACTATGTAGGTTAACTAGATGACCCTTGGAGTATGTAGGTTTGCTAACGGGCACTTGGACTATATAGGTAAATTAGCGGGCACTTGGACAATACGGGTGCCCTAGCGGGCATTTGGACTATATAGATTACCTAGCAGGCACTTGGACTTTGGAGGTTACCTACCAGGCACTTGGACTATCTAGGTTACCTAGCGGGCACTTGGACTATCTAGGTTACCTAGCGGGCGCTGGGACTATGTAGGTTACATAGCGGGCAATTGGATTATCTAGGTTAACGAACGGGTACTTAGACTACGTAGGTAACCTAGCGGGCACTTGGACAGTATAGGTTACCTAGTGGGCACTTGGACAATCTAGTTTAACGAATGGGCACTTGCACTATGTAGGTTACCTCGCGGGCACATGGACTATCTAGGTTAGCTAACAGGAACTTGGAATATCTAGGTTACCTAGCGGGCACTTGGACTATGTAGGTTACCTAGCGGGCACTTGGACGATCTAGGTTAACTAGCTGGCACTTGGACAATCTAGGGTAACTAGCGGGCACTTGGACTATCTAGGTAACTAGCGGGCACATGGACAATGCAGGTTCCCTAGCGGGCACATTGACTATGTAGGTTCCTAGCGGGCACTTGGAATATATAGGTTCCCTACCGGCACTTGGATTATCTAGGTTCCCTAACGGGCACTTGGAATATATAGGTTACCTATCGGGCACTTGGAATATGTAGGATCCTCAGCGTGCACTTGGACTTTGTAGGTTCCCTATTGGGCACTTGGACTATGTTGGTTAACTAGCGGGCCCTTGGACTATCTAGGTTACCTAGCAGGCACTTGGACTATGGAGGTTAACTAGCGGACACTTGGACTATCTAGGTTAACTAGTGGGCAGTTGGACTATGTACGTCTCCTAGTGGGCACTTGGACTATCTATGTTATCTAGGGGGCACTTGGACTATGTAGGTTACCTCGCAGACACTTGCACTATGTAGGTTACCTAGCAGGCACTTGGACTATGTAGGTTAACTAGAGGACACTTGGACGATCTAGGTTAACAAGTAGGCCCTTCGACTATGTAGGTTAACTAGCCGGCACTTGGACGATCTAGGTTAACCAGCCGGCACTTGGACTATCAAAGTAAACAAGCGAGCCCTTGGACTATGTAGGTTAACTAGCGGGCCCTTGGACTATCTAGGTTACCTAGATAGCACTTGGGCTATATAGGTTCCCTAGAGGGCACTTGGACTATCTTGGTTAACGAACGGGCACTTGGACTATGCAGGTAACCTAACCGGTACTTGGACTGTCTAGGTTACATAGCGGGCACTTAGACTTCTAGGTTAACGAATGGGCACTTGGACTATGTAGGTTGCCTAGCGGGCACTTTGACTATCTAGGTTACCTAGCGGGCACTTGTACAATCTAGGTTACCTAACGGCCACTTGGACTATACAGGTTACCTAGCGGGAACTTGGACTTCTAGGTTAACGAACGGGCACTTGGACTATTTAGGTTGCCTAGCGGGCACTTGGACTATCTAGGTTAGCTAACAGGAACTTGGACTATCTAGGTTACCTAGCTGGCACTAGGACCCTGTAGTTTACCTAGCGGGCTCTTGGACAATCTAGGTTAACTAGCGGGTTCTTGGACTATGAAGGTTTAGTAGCAGGCCCTTGGACTATGTAGGTTAAGTAGCGGACACTTGGAAGTTCTAGGTTAACTAGCGAGCACTTGGACTATCTAGCTTACCTAGCAGGCACTTGCACAATGCAGGTTCCCTAGCGGGCACTTGGATTATCTAGGCTCCCTAACGGGCACTTGAACTATGTAGGTTCCCTATCGGGCACTTGGACTATGTAGGTTACCAGCGGGCACTTGGTCTATGTAGGTTAACTAGCAGGCCCTTGGACTATCGAGGTTACCTAGCAGGCACTTGGACTATGTAGGTTAACTAGCGGGCACTTGCACTCTTTAAGTTACCTAGCGGGCACTTGGACTATGTACCTTCCCTAGCGGGCACTTGGACTATCTAAGTTAACTAGCGGGCACTTGGACTATGTAGGTTACCTCGCGGACACTTGCACTATGTAGGTTACCTAGCAGGCACTTGGACTATGTAGGTTAACTAGAGGACACTTGGACGATCTGGGTTAACAAGTAGGCCCTTCGACTATGTAGGTTAACTAGCCGGCACTTGGACGATCTAGGTTAACCAGCCGGCACTTGGACTATCAAAGTTAACAAGCGAGCCCTTGGACTATGTAGGTTAACTAGCGGGCCCTTGGACTATCTAGGTTACCTAGATAGCACTAGGGCTATATAGGTTCCCTAGCGGGCACTTGGACTATCTTGGATAACGAACGGGCACTTGGACTATGCAGGTAACCTAAACGGCACTTGGACTGTCTAGGTTACATAGCGGGCACTTAGACTTCTAGGTTAACGAATGGGCACTTGGACTATGTAGGTTGCCTAGCGGGCACTTTGACTATCTAGGTTACCTAGCGGGCACTTGTACTATCTAGGTTACCTAACGGCCACTTGGACTATACAGGTTACCTTGCGGGAACTTGGACTTCTATGTTAACGAACGGGCACTTGGACTATGTAGGTTGCCTAGCGGGCACTTGGACTATCTAGGTTAGCTAACAGGAACTTGGACTATCTAGGTTACCTAGCTGGCACTAGGACCCTGTAGGTTTCCTAGCGGGCTCTTGGACAATCTAGGATAACTAGCGGGTTCGTGGACTATGAAGGTTAAGCAGCAGGCCCTTGGACTATGTAGGTTAACTAGCAGACACTTGGACTATCTAGGTTAGCTAACAGGAACTTGGACTATCTAGGTTACCTAGCGGGCACTTTGACTATGTAGGTTACCTAGTGGGCACTTGGACTATCTAGGGTAGCTAACGGGTACTTGGACTATCTAGGTTAACTAGCGGGCACTTGGACTATCTAGGTTAGCTAACGGGCACTTGGACAATCTAGGTTACCTAACGGGCACTTGGATTATGTAGGTTCCCTAGCGGGCACTTAGACTATGTAGGTTTCCTTGCGGGCATTTGGAGTATGTAGGGTACCTAGCGAGCACTTGGACTATGTAGGTTCCCTAGCGGTCACGTGGACTATGTAGGCTCCCTAGAAGGCACTTGGACTATGTAGGTTACCTATCGCGCACTTTGACTATGTTGGTTATCTAGCGGGCACTTAGACTATCCAGGTTACGAAGCGGGCACTTGGATTATGTAGGTTACCAAACGGGCACTTGGACTATCTAGGTTAACGAACGGACACTTGGACTATATAGGTAACCTAGAGGGCACTTGGACTGTCTAGGTTACATAGCGGGCACTTGGACTATCTAGGTTAACGAACGGGCACTTGGACTATGTAGGTTAGCTAAGAGGCACTTGGACTATCTAGGTTACCTAGAAGGCACTTGGACGATGCAGGTTACCTAGCGGACACTTGGACGATCTAGGTTAACTAGCGGGCACTTGGACTATCTAGGTTAACTAGCGGGCACTTGGACTATCTAGGTTAGCTAACGGGCACTTGGACAATCTAGGTTACCTAACGGGCACTTGGATTATGTAGGTTCCCTAGCGGGCACTTAGACTATGTAGGTTTCCTTGCGGGCATTTGGAGTATGTAGGTTACCTAGCGAGCACTTGGACAATCTAGGTTAACTAGCGGGTTCTTGGACTATGAAGGTTAAGTAGCAGGCCCTTGGACTATGTAGGTTAAGTAGCGGACACTTGGAAGTTCTAGGTTAACTAGCGGGCACTTGGACTATCTAGCTTACCTAGCAGGCACTTGCACAATGCAGGTTCCCTAGCGGGCACTTGGACTATCTAGGCTCCCTAACGGGCACTTGAACTATGTAGGTTCCCTATCGGGCACTTGGACTATGTAGGTTACCAGCGGGTACTTGGTCTATATACATAACCTAGCGGGCACTTGGACTATCTGGGTTACTTAGCGGGCACTTGGACTATGTACGTCCCCTAGTGGGCACTTGTACTCTCTACGTTACCTACCAGGTACTTGGATTATCTAGGTTAACTAGCTAGCTCTTGGACTATCTAGGTTAACTAACGGGCACTTGGACAATGTAAGTTCCCTAGTGGGCACTTGGACTATGTGGGTTCCCTAGCGGGCATTTGGACTATCTAGGTTACCTAACGGGTACTTGGACTATGTAAGTTCCCTAGCGGTAACTTGAATTATGTGAGTTCCCTATCGGGCACTTGGACTATGTAGGTTACTAGCGGGCATTTGGACTATGTAGGTTACCTAACGGGCACTTGGACTATGTAGGTTCCTTATCGGGCACTTGGACAATGTTGGATAACTAGCGGGCACTAGGACTATGTAGGTTACCTAGTGGGCACTTGGACTATCTAGGTTAGGTAACGGGCACTTGGAATATCTAGGTTACTTAGTGTGAACTTGGACTATGTAGGTTACCTAGCGACCACTTTGACTATTTGGTTACCTAGCGGGCACTTGGACTATGTAGGTTAATTGGCGTACACTTGGACGAACTAGGTTAACGAGCGGGCCCTAGGACTATGTAGGTTACCTAGTGGGCACTTGGACTATCTAGGTTAGCTAACGGGCACTTGGACTATCTAGGTTACCTAACGGGCACTTGGAGTATGTAGGTTCCCTAGCGGACACTTAGACTATGTAGGTTTCCTTGCGGGCATTTGGAGTATGTAGGTTACCTAGCGAGCACTGGGACTATGTAGGTTCCCTAACGGGCATTTGGACTATGTAGGTTCCCTAGTGTGTACTTGGACTGTCTAGGTTAACTAGCGGGCAATTGCACTGTCTAGGTTACCTAGTGGCACTTGGACTATGTAGTTTACCTAGCAGGCACTTGGATTATATAGGTTAACTAGCGTGCACTTTGACTATCTAGGTTACCTAGAGGGCACTTGGACTATGTAGGTTCCCTAGCGGGCACTTGGACTATGTAGGTAACCTAGTGGTCACTTGGACTGTCTAGGTTACCTAGCGGGCACTTGGACTATGTAGGTTAACTAGCGAGCACTTGGTCTATGTAGGTTAACTAGCAGGCCCTTGGACTATGTAAGTTAAGTAGAGGGCACTTGGACGATCCTGGTTAACTAGCGGTCACTTGGACTATCTAGGTTAACTAGCGTGCACTTGGACTATCTATGTTACCTAGCGGGAACTTGGACTATATAGGTTCTCTAGCGGGCATTTGGACTATATAGGTTACCTAGCGGGTACTTGGACTATGTAGGTTACCTAGCGGGCACTTGGACTATGTAGGTTAACTAGCGGGCAGTTGGATTATCTAGGTTAACTAACAGGCACTTGGACTATGTATGTTCCAGATGGGCAATTGGACTATGTAGGTTCCCTAGCGGGCACTTGGACTATCTAGGTTCCATAAAGGGCACTTGGACTATGTAGGTTACCTAGCGGACAATAGGACGATCTAGGTTAACTAGCCGGCACTTGGACTATCTAGGTTACCTAACGGGCACTTGGATTATGCAGGTAACCTAGCAGGCACTTGGACTATGTAGGTTATCTAGCGGGCACTTGGACTATGTAGGTTAAGTAACCGGCACTTGCATTATCTAGGTTAACTAACAGGCACTTGGACTATGTATGTTCCAGAGCGGGCAATTGGGCTATGTAGGTTCCCTAGCGTGCACTTGGACTATCTAGGTTCCATATAGGGCACTTGGACTATGTAGGTAAACTAGTGGACAATTGGACGATCTAGGTTAACTAGCGGTCCCTTGGATTACGTAGGTTATCTAGCGGACACTTGCACTATGTAGGTTACCTAGCGGGCACTTGGACTCTCTAGGTTAACTAGCGGGCCTTTGGACTATGTTGTTTAACTAGCGGACACTTGCACTTTGTAGGTTACCTAGCGAGCACTTGGACTATGTAGGTTAACTAGCAGGCTCTTGGACTATCTAGGTTACCTAGCAGGCACTTGGACTATGTAGGTTAACTAGCGGGCACTTGCACTCTCTAAGTTACCTAGCGGGCACTTGGACTATGTACCTTCCCTAGGGGGCACTTGGACTATCTATGTTATCTAGGGGGCACTTGGACTATGTAGGTTACCTCGCAGACACTTGCACTATGTAGGTTACCTAGCAGGCACTTGGACTATGTAGGTTAACTAGAGGACACTTGGACGATCTAGGTTAACAAGTAGGCCCTTCGACTATGTAGGTTAACTAGCCGGCACTTGGACGATCTAGGTTAACCAGCCGGCACTTGGACTATCAAAGTAAACAAGCGAGCCCTTGGACTATGTAGGTTAACTAGCGGGCCCTTGGACTATCTAGGTTACCTAGATAGCACTTGGGCTATATAGGTTCCCTAGAGGGCACTTGGACTATCTTGGTTAACGAACGGGCACTTGGACTATGCAGGTAACCTAACCGGTACTTGGACTGTCTAGGTTACATAGCGGGCACTTAGACTTCTAGGTTAACGAATGGGCACTTGGACTATGTAGGTTGCCTAGCGGGCACTTTGACTATCTAGGTTACCTAGCGGGCACTTGTACAATCTAGGTTACCTAACGGCCACTTGGAGTATACAGGTTACCTAGCGGGCACTTGGACTATCTAGGTTAGCTAACAGGAACTTGGACTATCTAGGTTACCTAGCTGGCACTAGGACCCTGTAGTTTACCTAGCGGGCTCTTGGACAATCTAGGTTAACTAGCGGGTTCTTGGACTATGAAGGTTAAGTAGCAGGCCCTTGGACTATGTAGGTTAAGTAGCGGACACTTGGAAGTTCTAGGTTAACTAGCGGGCACTTGGACTATCTAGCTTACCTAGCAGGCACTTGCACAATGCAGGTTCCCTAGCGGGCACTTGGATTATCTAGGCTCCCTAACGGGCACTTGAACTATGTACGTTCCCTATCGGGCACTTGGACTATGTAGGTTACCAGCGGGCACTTGGTCTATGTAGGTTAACTAGCAGGCCCTTGGACTATCGAGGTTACCTAGCAGGCACTTGGACTATGTAGGTTAACTAGCGGGCACTTGCACTCTTTAAGTTACCTAGCGGGCACTTGGACTATGTACCTTCCCTAGCGGGCACTTGGACTATCTAAGTTAACTAGCGGGCACTTGGACTATGTAGGTTACCTCGCGGACACTTGCACTATGTAGGTTACCTAGCAGGCACTTGGACTATGTAGGTTAACTAGAGGACACTTGGACGATCTGGGTTAACAAGTAGGCCCTTCGACTATGTAGGTTAACTAGCCGGCACTTGGACGATCTAGGTTAACCAGCCGGCACTTGGACTATCAAAGTTAACAAGCGAGCCCATGGACTATGTAGGTTAACTAGCGGGCCCTTGGACTATCTTGGATAACGAACGGGCACTTGGACTATGCAGGTAACCTAAACGGCACTTGGACTGTCTAGGTTACATAGCGGGCACTTAGACTTCTAGGTTAACGAATGGGCACTTGGACTATGTAGGTTGCCTAGCGGGCACTTTGACTATCTAGATTACCTAGCGGGCACTTGTACTATCTAGGTTACCTAACGGCCACTTGGACTATACAGGTTACCTTGCGGGAACTTGGACTTCTATGTTAACGAACGGGCACTTGGACTATGTAGGTTGCCTAGCGGGCACTTGGACTATCTAGGTTAGCTAACAGGAACTTGGACTATCTAGGTTACCTAGCTGGCACTAGGACCCTGCAGGTTACCTAGCGGGCTCTTGGACAATCTAGGATAACTAGCGGGTTCGTGGACTATGAAGGTTAAGCAGCAGGCCCTTGGACTATGTAGGTTAACTAGCGGACACTTGGACTATCTAGGTTAACTAACAGGAACTTGGACTATCTAGGTTACCTAGCGGGCACTTTGACTATGTAGGTTACCTAGTGGGCACTTGGACTATCTAGGGTAGCTAACGGGTACTTGGACTATCTAGGTTAACTAGCGGGCACTTGGACTATCTAGGTTAGCTAACGGGCACTTGGACAATCTAGGTTACCTAACGGGCACTTGGATTATGTAGGTTCCCTAGCGGGCACTTAGACTATGTAGGTTTCCTTGCGGGCATTTGGAGTATGTAGGGTACCTAGCGAGCACTTGGACTATGTAGGTTCCCTAGCGGTCACGTGGACTATGTAGGCTCCCTAGAAGGCACTTGGACTATGTAGGTTACCTATCGCGCACTTTGACTATGTTGGTTATCTAGCGGGCACTTAGACTATCCAGGTTACGAAGCGGGCTCTTGGATTATGTAGGTTACCAAACGGGCACTTGGACTATCTAGGTTAACGAACGGGCACTTGGACTATGTAGGTTGCCTAGCGGGCACTTGGACTATCTAGGTTAGCTAACAGGAACTTGGACTATCTAGGTTACCTAGCTGGCACTAGGACCCTGTAGTTTACCTAGCGGGCTCTTGGACAATCTAGGTTAACTAGCGGGTTCTTGGACTATGAAGGTTAAGTAGCAGGCCCTTGGACTATGTAGGTTAAGTAGCGGACACTTGGAAGTTCTAGGTTAACTAGCGGGCACTTGGACTATCTAGCTTACCTAGCAGGCACTTGCACAATGCAGGTTCCCTAGCGGGCACTTGGATTATCTAGGCTCCCTAACGGGCACTTGAACTATGTAGGTTCCCTATCGGGCACTTGGACTATGTAGGTTACCAGCGGGCACTTGGTCTATGTAGGTTAACTAGCAGGCCCTTGGACTATCGAGGTTACCTAGCAGGCACTTGGACTATGTAGGTTAACTAGCGGGCACTTGCACTCTTTAAGTTACCTAGCGGGCACTTGGACTATGTACCTTCCCTAGCGGGCACTTGGACTATCTAAGTTAACTAGCGGGCACTTGGACTATGTAGGTTACCTCGCGGACACTTGCACTATGTAGGTTACCTAGCAGGCACTTGGACTATGTAGGTTAACTAGAGGACACTTGGACGATCTGGGTTAACAAGTAGGCCCTTCGACTATGTAGGTTAACTAGCCGGCACTTGGACGATCTAGGTTAACCAGCCGGCACTTGGACTATCAAAGTTAACAAGCGAGCCCATGGACTATGTAGGTTAACTAGCGGGCCCTTGGACTATCTTGGATAACGAACGGGCACTTGGACTATGCAGGTAACCTAAACGGCACTTGGACTGTCTAGGTTACATAGCGGGCACTTAGACTTCTAGGTTAACGAATGGGCACTTGGACTATGTAGGTTGCCTAGCGGGCACTTTGACTATCTAGATTACCTAGCGGGCACTTGTACTATCTAGGTTACCTAACGGCCACTTGGACTATACAGGTTACCTTGCGGGAACTTGGACTTCTATGTTAACGAACGGGCACTTGGACTATGTAGGTTGCCTAGCGGGCACTTGGACTATCTAGGTTAGCTAACAGGAACTTGGACTATCTAGGTTACCTAGCTGGCACGAGGACCCTGCAGGTTACCTAGCGGGCTCTTGGACAATCTAGGATAACTAGCGGGTTCGTGGACTATGAAGGTTAAGCAGCAGGCCCTTGGACTATGTAGGTTAACTAGCGGACACTTGGACAATCTAGGTTAACTAACAGGAACTTGGACTATCTAGGTTACCTAGCGGGCACTTTGACTATGTAGGTTACCTAGTGGGCACTTGGACTATCTAGGGTAGCTAACGGGTACTTGGACTATCTAGGTTAACTAGCGGGCACTTGGACTATCTAGGTTAGCTAACGGGCACTTGGACAATCTAGGTTACCTAACGGGCACTTGGATTATGTAGGTTCCCTAGCGGGCACTTAGACTATGTAGGTTTCCTTGCGGGCATTTGGAGTATGTAGGGTACCTAGCGAGCACTTGGACTATGTAGGTTCCCTAGCGGTCACGTGGACTATGTAGGCTCCCTAGAAGGCACTTGGACTATGTAGGTTACCTATCGCGCACTTTGACTATGTTGGTTATCTAGCGGGCACTTAGACTATCCAGGTTACGAAGCGGGCACTTGGATTATGTAGGTTACCAAACGGGCACTTGGACTATCTAGGTTAACGAACGGACACTTGGACTATATAGGTAACCTAGAGGGCACTTGGACTGTCTAGGTTACATAGCGGGCACTTGGACTATCTAGGTTAACGAACGGGCACTTGGACTATGTAGGTTAGCTAAGAGGCACTTGGACTATCTAGGTTACCTAGAAGGCACTTGGACGATGTAAGTTACCTAGCGGACACTTGGACGATCTAGGTTAACTAGCGGGCACTTGGACTATCTAGGTTAACTAGCGGGCCCTTGGACTATCTAGGTTTACTAGCGGGCACTTGGACTATCTAGGTTAACTAGCGGGCACTTGGACTATGTAGTTTCCCTAGCGGGCATTTGGATAATTTAGGTTAATTAGCGGGCACTTGGACTATGTAGGTTACCTAGCGGGCACTTGGGCTTTCTAGGTTACCTAGCGGGCACTTGGACTAAGTAGGTTAACTAGAAGGCACTTGGACTATCAAGGATACCTAGCATGCTCTTGGACTATGTAGGTTACCAGCGGGCACTTGGACTATCTAGGTTAACGAATGTGCACTTGGACCATGTAGGTAATCTAGCGGGCACTTGGACTGTCTAGGTTACCTAGCGGGCACTTGGACTATCTATGTTAACGAACGGGCACTTGGACTATGTAGGTTAACTAGCGGACACTTCGACTATCTAGGTTAGCTAACGGGAAATTAGACTATCTAGGTTACCGAGCGCGCACTTTGACTATGTAGGTTACCTAGCGGGCCCTTGGACTATCTAGGTAACCTAGCAGGCACTTTGACTATCTAGGTTAACTAACGGGCACTTGGACTGTGTAGGTTGCTTAGCGAGCACTTGGACTATGTAGGTTCCCTAGCGGTTACTTGGACTGTCTAGGTTAACTAGCGGGCAATTGCACTGTCTAGGTTACCTAGTGGGCACTTTGACTATCTAGGTTACCTAGCGGGCACTTGGACTATGTAGGTTCCCTAGCGGGCACTTGGACTATGTAGGTAACCTAGTGGTCACTTGGACTGTCTAGGTTACCTAGCGGGCACTTGGACTATGTAGGTTAACTAGCGAGCACTTGGTCTATGTAGGTTAACTAGCAGGCCCTTTGACTATGTAAGTTAACTAGAGGGCACTTGGACGATCTAGGTTAAAAGTGGGCCCTTGGACTATGTAGATTAACTAGCCGGCACTTGGATGATCTAGGTTAACTAGCGGGCACTTGGACGATCTAGGTTAACAGGCGGGCACTTGGACTATCAAAGTTAACAAGCGAGCCCTTGGACTATGTAGGTCAACTAGCGGGCCCTTGGACTATCTAGGTTACCTAGATAGCACTTGGACTATATAGGTTCCCTAGCGGGCACTTGGAATATCTAGGTTAACGAACGGGCACTTGGACTATGCAGGTAACCTAGCCGGCACTTGGAATGTCTAGGTTACATAGCGGGCACTTGGACTTCTAGGTTAACGAATGGGCACTTGAACTATGTAGGTTCCCTAGCGGCCTTTGGACTATGTAAGTTCCCTAGCGGGCACTTGGTCTATGTGGGTTCCCTAGTGGGCACTTGGACTATCTAGGTTAGGTAACGGGCACTTGGACTATCTAGGTTACCTTGCGGGAACTTGGACAATGTAGGTTACCTAGCGGGCACTTGGACTATCTAGGTTACCAAACGGGCACTTTGACTATCTAGGTTACCTAGCAGGCACTTGGACTATGTAGGTTAACTAGCGGGCACTTGGACAATCTAGGCTACCTAACGGGCACTTGGATTATGCAGGTAACCTAGCGGGCACTAGGACTATGTAGGTTATCTAGCGGGCACTTGGACTATGTAGGTTAAGTAAGGGCACTTGCATTATCTAGGTTAACTAACAGGCACTTGGACTATGTATGTTCCAGAGCGGGCAATTGGACTATGTAGGTTCCCTAGCGTGCATTTGGACTATCTAGGTTCCATATAAGGCACTTGGACTATGTAGGTTATCTAGTGGACAATTGGACGATCTAGGTTAACTAGCGGTCCCTTGGAGTATGTAGGTTAACTAGCAGACACTTGCACTATGTAGGTTACCTATCGGGCACTTGGACTATCTAGGTTAACTAGCGGGCCTTTGGACTATGTAGTTTAACTAGCGGACACTTGCACTATGTAGGTTACATAGTGGGCACTTGGACTATGTAGGTTAACTAGCAGGCCCTTGGACTATCTAGGTTACCTAGCAGGCACTTGGACTATGTAGGTTAACTAGCGGGCACTTGGACTATGTACCTTCCCTAGCGGGCACTGGGACTATCAATGTTAAATAACGGGCACTTGGACTATGTAGGTTACCTAGCGGACACTTGCACTATGTAGGTTACCTAGCAGGCACTTGGACTATGTAGGTTAACTAGAGGACACTTGGACGATCTAGGTTAACAAGTAGGCCCTTGGACTATGTAGGTTCACTAGCCGGCACTTGGACGATCTAGGTTAACTAGCGGACACTTGGACGATCATGGTTAACCAGCGGGCACTTGGACTATCAAAGTTAACAAGCGAGCCCTTGGACGATGTAGGTTAACTAGCGGGCCCTTGGACTATCTAGGTTACCTAGATAGCACTTGGGCTATATAGGTTCCCTAGCAGGCACTTGGACTATCTAGGTTAACGAACGGGTACTTGGACTATGCAGGTAACCTAACCGGCACTTGGACTGTCTAGGTTACATAGCGGGCACTTAGACTTCTAGGTTAACGAATGGGCACTTGGACTATGTAGGTTGCCTAGCGGGCACTTTGACAATCTAGGTTACCTAGCGGGCACTTGTACTATCTAGGTTACCTAACGGCCACTTGGACTATACTGGTTTCCTAGCGGGAACTTGGACTTCTAGGTTAACGAACGGGCACTTGGACTATGTAGGTTGCCTAGCGGGCACTTGGACTATCTAGGTTAGCTAACAGGAACTTGGACTATCTAGGTTACCTAGCTGGCACTAGGACCCTGTAGGTTACCTAGCGGGCACTTGGACAATCTAGGTTAACTAGCGGGTTCTTGGACTATGAAGGTTAAGTAGCAGGCCCTTGGACTATGTAGGTTAACTAGTGGACAGTTGGAAGTTCTAGGTTAACTAGCGTGCACTTGGACTATCTAGCTTACCTAGCAGGCACTTGCACGATGCAGGTTTCCTAGCGGGCACTTGGACTATCTAGGCTCCCTAACGGGCACTTGAACTATGTAGGTTCCCTATCGGGCACATGGACTATGTAGGTTACCAGCGGGCACTTGGTCTATGTACATAACCTAGCGGGCACTTGGACTATATAGGTTACTTAGAGGGCACTTGACTATGTACATCCCCTAGTGGGAAATTGGACTATCTACGTTACCTAGCGGGTACTTGGATTATCTAGGTTAACTAGCGAGCACTTGGACTATCTAGGTTAACTAACTGGCACTTGGACTATGTAATTTCCCTAGCGGGCACTTGGACTATGTGGGTTCCCTAGCGGGCATTTGGACTATCTAGTTTACCTAACGGGTACTTGGACTATGTAAGTTCCCTAGCGGGCACTTGAATTATGTGAGTTCCCTATCGGGCACTTGGACTATGTAGGTTACTAGCGGGCATTTGGACTATGTAGGTTACCTAACGTGCACTTGGAGTATGTAGGTTCTGTATCGGGCACTTGGACAATGTTGGATAACTAGCGGGCACTAGGACTATGTAGGTTACCTAGCGGGCACTTGGACTATCTAGGTTAGGTAACGGGCACTTGGACAATCTAGGTTACCTAACGGGCACTTGGATTATGTAGGTTCCCTTGCGGGCACTTAGACTATGTAGGTTTCCTTGCGGGCATTTGGAGTATGTAGGTTACCTAGCGAGCACTTGGACTATGTAAGTTCCCTAACGGGCACTTGGACTATGTAGGTTCCCTAGCGGTCACGTGGACTATGTAGGCTCCCTAGAAGGCACTTGGACTATGTAGGTTACCTATCGCGCACTTTGACTATGTTGGTTATCTATCGGGCACTTAGACTATCCAGGTTACGAAGCGGGCACTTGGATTATGTAGGTTACCAAACGGGCACTTGGACTATCTAGGTTAACGAACGGACACTTGGACTATGTAGGTTAGCTAACAGGCACTTGGACTATCTAGATTACCTAGAAGGCACTTGGACTATGTAGGTTACCTAGCGGACACTTGGACGATCTAGGTTAACTAGCAGGCACTTGGACTATCTAGGTTAACTAGCGGGCCCTTGGATTATCTAGGTTTACTGGCGGGCACTTGGACTATCTAGGTTAACTAGCGGGCACTTGGACTATGTAGTTTCCCTAGCGGGCATTTGGATAATTTAGGTTACCTAGCGGGCACTTGGACTACGTAGGTTACCTAGCGGGCACTTGGGATATCTAGGTTACCTAGCGGGCACTTGGACTATATAGGTTAACTAGAAGGCACTTGGACTATCAAGGATACCTAGCAGGCTCTTGGACTATGTAGGTTACCAGCGGGCACTTGGACTATCTAGGTTAACGAACGTGTACTTGGACTATGTAGGTAACCTAGCGGGCACTTGGACTGTCTAGGTTACCTAGCGGGCACTTGGACTATCTAGGTTAAGGAACGGGCACTTGGACTATGTAGGTTATCTAGCGGACACTTCGACTATCTAGGTTAGCTAACGGGCAATTGGACGATCTAGGTTACCTAGCGCGCACTTTGACTATGTAGGTTACCTAGCGGGCACTTGGACTATCTAGGTTACCTAGCAGGCACTTTGACTATCTAGGTTAACTAACGGGCACTTGGACTTTGTAGGTTGCTTAGCGAGCACTTGGACTATGTAGGTTCCCTAGCGGTTACTTGGACTGTCTAGGTTAACTAGCGGGCAATTGCACTGTCTAGGTTACCTAGTGGGCACTTTGACTATCTAGGTTACCTAGCGGGCACTTGGACTATGTAGGTTCCCTAGCGGGCACTTGGACTATGTAGGTAACCTAGTGGTCACTTGGACTGTCTAGGTTACCTAGCGGGCACTTGGACTATGTAGGTTAACTAGCGAGCACTTGGTCTATGTAGGTTAACTAGCAGGCCCTTGGACTATGTAAGTTAACTAGAGGGCACTTGGACGATTTGGGTTAACAAGTGGGCCCTTGGACTATGTAGATTAACTAGCCGGCACTTGGATGATCTAGTTTAACTAGCGGGCACTTGGACGATCTAGGTTAACAGGCGGGCACTTGGACTATCAAAGTTAACAAGCGAGCCCTTGGACTATGTAGGTCAACTAGCGGGCCCTTGGACTATCTAGGTTACCTAGATAGCACTTGGACTATATAGGTTCCCTAGCGGGCACTTGGACTCTCTAGGTTAACAAACGGGCACTTGGACTATGCAGGTAACCTAGCCAGCACTTGGACTGTTTAGGTTACATAGCAGGCACTTGGACTTCTAGGTTAACGAATGGACACTTGGACTATGTAGGTTCCCTAGCGGCCCTTGGACTATGTAAGTTCCCTAGCGGGCACTTGGTCTATGTGGGTTCCCTAGCGGGCACTTGGACTATCTAAGTTACCTAACGGGCACTTGGATTATGCAGGTAACCTAGCGGGCACTTGGACTGTCTAGGTTTCATAGCGGGCAATAGGACTTCTAGGTTAACGAACGGGCTCTTGGACTCTGTAGGTCGCCTAGCGGGCACTTGGACGATCTAGGTTAGGTAACGGGCACTTGGATTATCTAGGTTACCTAGCGGGAACTTGGACTATGTAGGTTACATAGCGGTCACTTGGACTACCTAGGTTAGCTAATGGGCACTTTGACTATCTAGGTTACCTAGCGGGCACTTGGACTATCTAGGTTAGCCAACAGGAACTTGGACTATCTAGGTTACCTAGCGGGCACTAGGATTATGTAGGTAACATAGCGGGAACTTGGACTATCTAGGTTAACTAGCGGGTTCTTGGACTATGTAGGTTAACTAGCAGGCCCTTGGACTATGTAGGTTAACTAGCGGACACTTGGAGGTTCTAGGTTAACTTGCGGGCACTTGGACTATCTAGGTTAACTAGCGGGCACTTGGATTATCTAGGTTACCTAGCAGCACTTGCACGATGCAGGTTCCCTAGCGGGCACTTGGACTATCTAGGCTCACTACCGGGCACTTGGACTATGTAGGTTACCTAGCGGGCACTTGGTCTATGTACATACCCTAGCGGGCACTTGGACTATCTACGTTACCTAGCGGGTACTAGGACTATATAGGTTACTAACGGGCACTTGGACTATGTAAGTTCCCTAGCGGGCACTTGGACTATGTGGGTTCCCTAGCGGGCATTTGGACAGTCTAGGTTAAGGAACGGGCACTTGGACTATCTAGGTCAACTAGCGGGCACTTGGACTATGTAAGTTCCCTAGTGGGCACTGGACTATGTGGTTTCCCTAGCGGGCACTTGGACTGTCTAGGTTAACTGACGGGCACTTGGAATATCTAGGTTAACTAGCAGGCAATTGGACTATGTAAATTCCCTAGCGGGCACTGGAATATGTGGTTTCCATAGGGGGCACTTGGACTGTCTAGGTTAACAGACGAGCACTTGGACTATCTAGGTTAACTAGCAGGCACTTGGACTATGTAAATTCCCTAGTGGGCACTGGACTATGTGGTTTCCCTAGCGGGCACTTGGACTGTCTAGGCTAACGAAAGGGCACTTGAACTATCTAGGTTACCTAGCAGGCACTTGGACTATGTAGGTTAACTAGCGGGCACTTGGACTATCTAGGTTAGCTAACGGGCACTTGGACTATCTAGGTTACCTAACGGGCACTTGGATTATGTACGTTCCCTAGCGGGCACTTTGACTATGTAGGTTTCCTTGCGGGCATTTGGACTATGTAGGTTACCTAGCGAGCACTTGGACTATGTAGGTTCCCTAACGGGCACTTGGACTATGTAGGTTCCCTAGCGGTCACGTGGACTATGTAGCCTCCCTAGAAGGCACTTGGACTATGTAGGTTACCTATCGCGCACTTTGACTATGTTGGTTATCTAGCGGGCACTTGGACTATCCAGGTTTCGAAGCGGGCACTTGGATTATGTAGGTTACCAAACGGGCACTTGGACTATCTAGGTTTACGAACGGACACTTGGACTATGTAGGTAACTTAGCGGGCACTTGGACTGTCTAAGTTACATAGCGGGCACTTGGACTATCTAGGTTAACGAACGGGCACTTGGACTATGTAGGTTAGCTAACAGGCACTTGGACTATCTAGGTTACCTAGAAGGCACTTGGATTATGTAGGTTACCTAGCGGACACTTGGACGATCTAGGTTAACTAGCGGGCACTTGGACTATCTAGGTCAACTAGCGGGCACTTGGACTATGTAAGTTCCCTAGTGGGCACTGGACTATGTGGTTTCCCTAGCGGGCACTTGGACTGTCTAGGTTAACTGACGGGCACTTGGAATATCTAGGTTAACTAGCAGGCAATTGGACTATGTAAATTCCCTAGCGGGCACTGGAATATGTGGTTTCCATAGGGGGCACTTGGACTGTCTAGGTTAACAGACGAGCACTTGGACTATCTAGGTTAACTAGCAGGCACTTGGACTATGTAAATTCCCTAGTGGGCACTGGACTATGTGGTTTCCCTAGCGGGCACTTGGACTGTCTAGGCTAACGAAAGGGCACTTGAACTATCTAGGTTACCTAGCAGGCACTTGGACTATGTAGGTTAACTAGCGGGCACTTGGACTATCTAGGTTAGCTAACGGGCACTTGGACTATCTAGGTTACCTAACGGGCACTTGGATTATGTACGTTCCCTAGCGGGCACTTTGACTATGTAGGTTTCCTTGCGGGCATTTGGACTATGTAGGTTACCTAGCGAGCACTTGGACTATGTAGGTTCCCTAACGGGCACTTGGACTATGTAGGTTCCCTAGCGGTCACGTGGACTATGTAGCCTCCCTAGAAGGCACTTGGACTATGTAGGTTACCTATCGCGCACTTTGACTATGTTGGTTATCTAGCGGGCACTTGGACTATCCAGGTTTCGAAGCGGGCACTTGGATTATGTAGGTTACCAAACGGGCACTTGGACTATCTAGGTTTACGAACGGACACTTGGACTATGTAGGTAACTTAGCGGGCACTTGGACTGTCTAAGTTACATAGCGGGCACTTGGACTATCTAGGTTAACGAACGGGCACTTGGACTATGTAGGTTAGCTAACAGGCACTTGGACTATCTAGGTTACCTAGAAGGCACTTGGATTATGTAGGTTACCTAGCGGACACTTGGACGATCTAGGTTAACTAGCGGGCACTTGGACTATGTAGTTTCCCTAGCGGGCATTTGGATAATTTAGGTTACCTAGCGGGCACTTGGACTGTCTAGGTTACCTAGCGGGCACATGGACTATCTAGGTTAACGAACGGGCACTTGGACTATGTAGGTTAACTAGCGGACACTTCGACTATCTAGGTTAGCTAACGGGCAATTGGACAATCTAGGTTACCTAGCGCGCACTTTGACTATGTAGGTTACCTAGCGGGCACTTGGACTATGTAGGTTCCCTAGCGGGCACTTGGACTATGTAGGTTCCCTAGCGGGCACTTGGACTATATAGGTAACCTAGTGGTCACTTGGACTGTCTAGGTTACCTAGCGGGCACTTGGACTATGTAGGTTAACTAGCGAGCACTTGGTCTATGTAGGTTAACTAGCAGGCCCTTGGACTATGTAAGTTAACTAGAGGGCACTTGGACGATCTAAGTTAACAAGTGGGCCCTTGGACTATGTAGATTAACTAGCCGGCACTTGGATGATCTAGGTTAACTAGCGGGGACTTGGACGATCTAGGTTAACAGGCGGGCACTTGGACTATCAAAGTTAACAAGCGAGCCCTTGGACTATGTATGTCAACTAGCGGGCCCTTGGACTATCTAGGTTACCTAGATAGCACTTGGACTATATAGGTTCCCTAGCGGGCACTTGGACTATCTAGGTTAACGAACGGGCACTTGGACTATGTAGGTTAGCTAACAGGCACTTGGACTATCTAGGTTACCTAGAAGGCACTTGGACTATGTAGGTTACCTAGCGGACACTTGGACGATCTAGGTTTACTGGCGGGCACTTGGACTATCTAGGTTAACTACCGGGCACTTGGACTATGTAGTTTCCCTAGCGGGCATTTGGATAATTTAGGTTACCTAGCGGGCACTTGGACTATGTAGGTTAACTAGCGGGCCCTTGGACTATCTAGGTTACCTAGATAGCACTTGGGCTATATAGGTTCCCTAGCGGGCACTTGAACTATGTATGTTCCCTATCGGGCACTTGGACTATGTAGATTACCAGCGGGCACTTGGTCTATGTACATAACCTAGCGGCCACTTTGACTATCTAGGTTACCTAGCGCGCACTTTGACTATGTAGGTTACCTAGCGGGCACTTGGACTTTCTAGGTTACCTAGCAGGCACTTTGACTATCTAGGTTAACTAACGGGTACTTGGACTATGCAGGTAACCTAACCGGCACTTGGACTGTCTAGGTTACATAGCGGGCACTTAGACTTCTAGGTTAACGAATGGGCACTTGGACTATGTAGGTTGCCTAGCGGGCACTTTGACTATCTAGGTTACCTAGAGGGCACTTGTACTATCTAGGTTACCTAACGGCCACTTGAACTATACAGGTTACCTAGCGGGAACTTGGACTTCTAGGTTAACGAACGGGCACTTGGACTATGTAGGTTGCCTAGCGGGCACTTGGACTATCTAGGTTAGCTAACAGGAACATGGACTATCTAGGTTACCTAGCTGGCACTAGGACCCTATAGGTTACCTAGCGGGCACTTGGACAATCTAGGTTAACTAGCGGGTTCTTGGACTATGAAGGTTAAGTAGCAGGCCCTTGGACTATGTAGGTTAACTAGCGGACACTTGGAACTTCTAGGTTAACTAGCGTGCACTTGGACTATCTAGCTTACCTAGCAGACACTTGCACGATGCAGGTTCCCTAGCGGGCACTGGGACTATCTAGGCTCCCTAACGGGCACTTGAACTATATAGGTTCCCTATTGGACACTTGGACTATGTAGGTTACCAGCGGGCACTTGGTCTATGTACATAACCTAGCGGGCACTTGGACTATCTAGGTTACTTAGCGGGCACTTGACTATGTATGTCCCCTAGTGGGCACTTGGACTATCTACGTTACCTAGCGGGTACTTGGATTATCTAGGTTAACTAGCGAGCACTTGGAGTATCTAAGTTAACTAACGGGCACTTGGACTATGTAAGTTCCCTAGCGGGCACTTGGACTATATGGGTTCCCTAGCGGGCATTTGGACTATCTAGGTTACCTAACGGGTACTTGGATTATGTAAGTTCCCTAGCGGGCACTTGAATTATGTGAGTTCCCTATCGGGCACTTGGACTATGTAGGTTACTAGCGGGCATTTGGACTATGTAGGTTACCTAACGGGCACTTGGACTATGTAGGTTCTGTATCGGGCACTTGGACAATGTTGGATAACTAGCGGGCACTAGGACTATGTAGGTTAACTAGCGGGCACTTGGAGGATCTAGATTAACTTGCGGGCACTTAGACTATCTAGGTTACCTAGTGGGAACTTGGACTATGTAGGTTACCTAGCGGCCACTTTGACTATCTTGGTTACCTAGCGGGCACTTGGACTATGTAGGTTAATTAGCGGACACTTGGACGAAGTAGGTTAACGAGCGGGCCCTTGGACTATGTAGGTTACCTAGCGGACACTTGGACTATCTAGGTTAGCGAACAGGAACTTGGACTATCTAGGTTACGTAGCGGGCACTTTGACTATGTAGGTTACCTAGTGGGCACTTGGACTATCTAGGGTCTCTAATAGGTACTTGGACTATCTAGGTTACCTAGCAGGCACTTGGACTATGTAGGTTAACTAGCGGGCACTTGGACTATCTAGGTTAGCTAACGGGCACTTGGACAATCTAGGTTACCTAACGGGCACTTGGATTATGTACGTTCCCTAGCGGGCACTTAGACTATGTAGGTTTCCTTGCGGGCATTTGGAGTATGTAGGTTACCTAGCGAGCACTTGGACTATGTAGGTTCCCTAACGGGCACTTGGACTATGTAGGTTCCCTAGCGGTCACGTGGACTATGTAGGCTCCCTAGAAGGCACTTGGACTATGTAGGTTACCTATCGCGCACTTTGACTATGTTGGTTATCTAGCGGGCACTTAGACTATCCAGGTTACGAAGCGGGCACTTGGATTATGTAGGTTACCAAACGGGCACTTGGACTATCTAGGTTAACGAACGGACACTTGGACTATGTAGGTAACCTAGCGGGCACTTGGACTGTCTAGGTTACATAGCGGGCACATGGACTATCTAGGTTAACGAACGGGCAGTTGGACTATGTAGGTTAGCTAACAGGCACTTGGAATATCTAGGTTACCTAGAAGGCACTTGGACTATGTAGGTTACCTAGCGGACACTTGGACGATCTAGGTTAACTAGCGGGCACTTGGACTATCTAGGTTAACTAGTGGGCCCTTGGACTATGTAGGTTTACTGGCAGGCACTTGGACTATCTAGGTTAACTAGCGGGCACTTGGACTATGTAGTTTCCCTAGCGGGCATTTGGATAATTTAGGTTAAGTAGCGGGCACTTGGACTACGTAGGTTACCTAGCGGGCACTTGGGCTATCTAGGTTACCTAGCGGGCACTTGGACTATGTAGGTTAACTAGAAGGCACTTGGACTATCAAGGATACCTAGCAGGCTCTTGGATTATGTAGGTTACCAGGGGCACTTGGACTATCTAGGTTAACGAACGTGCACTTGGACTATGTAGGTAACCTAGCGGGCACTTGGACTGTCTAGGTTACCTAGCGGGCTTTTGGACTATCTAGGTTAACGAACGGGCACTTGGACTATGTAGGTTAACTAGCGGACACTTCGACTATCTAGGTTAGCTAACGGGCAATTGGACTATCTAGGTTACCTAGCGCGCACTTTGACTATGTAGGTTACCTAGCGGGCACTTGGACTATCTAGGTTACCTAGATAGCACTTGGACTAAATAGGTTCCCTAGCGGGCACTTGGATTATCTAGGTTAACGAACGGGCACTTGGACTATGCAGGTAACCTAGCCAGCACTTGGACTGTCTAGGTTACATAGCAGGCACTTGGACTTCTAGGTTAACGAATGGGCACTTGGACTATGTAGGTTCCCTAGCGGCCCTTGGACTATGTAAGTTCCCTAGCGGGCACTTGGTCGATGTGGGTTCCCTAGCGGGCACTTGGACTATCTAGGTTAGGTAACGGGCACTTGGACTATCTAGGTTACCTAACGGGCACTTGGACTATCTAGGTTACATAGCGGGCACTTGGACTAAGTAGGTTAACTAGCGGGCACTTGGACTATCTAGGTTACCTAACGGGCACTTGGATTATGCAGGTAACCTAGCGGGCACTTGGACTGTCTAGGTTTCATAGCGGGCAATAGGACTTCTAGGTTAACGAACGGGCTCTTGGACTATGTAGGTCGCCTAGCGGGCACTAGGACGATCTAGGTTAGGTAACGGGCACTTGGATTATCTAGGTTACCTAGCGGGAACTTGGACTATGTAGGTTACATAGCGGGCACTTGGACTATCTAGGTTAGCTAACGGGCACTTTGACTATCTAGGTTACCTAGCGGGCACTTGGACTATCTAGGTTAGCTAACAGGAACTTGGACTATCTAGGTTACCTAGCAGGCACTAGGACTATGTAGGTAACATAGCGGCCCCTTGGACTATCTAGGTTAACTAGCGGGCCCTTGGACAATGTAGGTTAACTAGCGGACACTTGGAGGTTCTAGGTTAACTTGCGGGCACTTGGACAATCTAGGTTAACTAGCGGGCACTTGGATTATCTAGGTTACCTAGCAGCACTTGCACGATGCAGGTTCCCTAGCGGGCACTTGGACTATCTAGGCTTTCTAACGGGCTCTTGGACTATGTAGGTTACCTAGCGGGCACTTGGTCTATGTACATACCCTAGCGGGCACTTGGACTATCTACGTTACCTAGCGGGTACTAGGACTATATAGGTTACTAACGGGCACTTGGACTATGTAAGTTCCCTAGCGGGCACTTGGACTATGTGGGTTCCCTAGCGGGCACTTGGACAGTCTAGGTTAACGAACGGGCACTTGGACTATCTAGGTCAACTAGCGGGCACTAGGACTATGTAAGTTCCCTAGTGGGCACTGGACTATGTGGTTTCCCTAGCGGACACTTGGACTATCTAGGTTAGCTAACAGGAACTTGTACTATCTAGGTTACCTAGCGGGCACTTTGACTATGTAGGTTAACTAGCGGGCACGTGGACTATCTAGGTTAGCTAACGGGCACTTGGACAATCTAGGTTACCTAACGGGCACTTGGATTATGTACGTTCCCTAGCGGGCACTTAGACTATGTAGGTTTCCTTGCGGGCATTTGGAGTATGTAGGTTACCTAGCGAGCACTTGGACTATGTAGGATCCCTAACGGGCAATAGGACTATGTAGGTTCCCTAGCGGTCACGTGGACTATGTAGGCTCCCTAGAAGGCACTTGGACTATGTAGGTTACCTATCGCGCACTTTGACTATGTTGGTTATCTAACGGGCACTTAGACTATCCAGGTTACGAAGCGGGCACTTGGATTATGTAGGTAACCTAGCGGGCACTTGGACTGTCTAGGTTACATAGCGGGCACATGGACTATCTAGGTTAACGAACGGGCACTTGGACTATGTAGGTTAGCTAACAGGCACTTGGACTATCTAGGTTACCTAGAAGGCACTTGGACTATGTAGGTTACCTAGCGGACAATTGGACGATCTAGGTTAACTAGCGGGCACTTGGACTATCTAGGTTAACTAGCGGGCCCTTGGACTATGTAGCGGCTCTAGGACTATGTAAGTTCCCTAGCGGGCACTTGGTCTATGTGGGTTCCCTAGCAGGCACTTGGACTATCTAGGTTAGGTAACGGGCACTTGGACTATCTAGGTTACCTTGCGGGAACTTGGACAATGTAGGTTACCTAGCGGGCACTTGGACTATCTAGGTTACCTAACGGGCACTTTGACTATCTAGGTTACCTAGCGGGCACTTGGACTGTCTAGGTTTCATAGCGTGCAATAGGACTTCTAGGTTAACGAACGGGCTCTTGGACTATGTAGGTCGCCTAGCGGGCATTTGGACGATCTAGGTTAGGTAACGGGCACTTGGATTATCTAGGTTACCTAGCGGGAACTTGGACTATGTAGGTTACATAGCGGGCACTTGGACTATCTAGGTTAGCTAACGGGCACTTTGACTATCTAGGTTACCTAGCGGGCACTTGGACTATCTAGGTTAGCTAACAGGAACTTGGAATATCTAGGTTACCTAGTGGGCACTAGGAATATGTAGGTAACATACCGGGCCCTTGGACTATCTAGGTTAACTAGCGGGTTCTTGACTATGTAGGTTAACTAGCGGGCCCTTGGACTATGTAGGTTAACTAGCGGACACTTGGAGGTTCTAGGTTAACTTGCGGGCCCTTGGACTATCTAGGTTAACTAGCGGGCACTTGGATTATCTAGGTTACCTAGCAGCACTTGCACGATGCAGGTTCCCTTACGGGCACATGGACTATCTAGGCTTCCTAACGGGCACTTGGACTATGTAGGTTACCTAGCGGGCACTTGGTCTATGTACATACCCTAGCGGGCACTTGGACTATCTACGTTACCTAGCGGGTACTAGGACTATATAGGTTACTAACGGGTACTTGAACTATGTAAGTTCCCTAGCGGGCACTTGGACTATGTGGGTTTCTAGCGGGCACTTGGATTGTCTAGGTTAACAGACGGGCACTTGGACTATATAGGTTAACTAGCAGGCACTTGGACTATGTAAATTCCCTAGCGGGCACTGGACTATGTGGTTTCCCTAGCGGGCACTTGGACTGTCTAGGCTAGCGAAAGGGCACTTGGACTATCTAGGTTACCTAGCGGGCACTTGGACTATGCAGGTTAACTACCGGGCACTTGGACTATCTAGGTTAGCTAACGGGCACTTGGACTATCTAGGTTACCTAACGGGCACTTGGATTATGTAGGTTCCCTAGCGGGCACTTAGACTATGTGGGTTTCCTTGCGGGCATTTGGAGTATGTAGGTTACCTAGCGAGCACTTGGACTATGTAGGTTCCCTAACAGGCACTTGGACTATGTAGGTTCCCTAGCGGTCACGTGGACTATGTAGGCTCCCTAGAAGGCACTTGGACTATGTAGGTTACCTATCGCGCACTTTGACTATGTTGGTTATCTAGCGGGCACTTAGACTATCCAGGTTTCGAAGCGGGCACTTGGATTATGTAGGTTACCAAACGGGCACTTGGACTATCTAGGTTAACGAACGGACACTTGGACTATGTAGGTAACATAGCGGGCACTTGGACTGTCAAAGTTACATAGCGGGCACTTGGACTATCTAGGTTAACGAACGGGCACTTGGACTATGTAGCTAGCTAACAGGCACTTGGACTATCTAGGTTACCTACAAGGCACTTTTACTATGAAAGTTACCTAGCGGACACTTGGACGATCTAGGTTAACTAGCGGGCCCTTGGACTATCTAGGTTTACTAGCGGGCACTCGGACTATCTAGGTTAACTAGCGGGCACTTGGACTATGTAGTTTCCCTAGCGGGCATTTGGATAATTTAGGTTACCTAGTGGGCACTTGGACTATGTAGGTTACCTAGCGGGCACTTGGGCTATCTAGGTTACCTAGCGGGCACTTGGACTATGTAGGTTAACTAGAAGGCACTTGGACTATCAAGGATACCTAGCAGGCTCTTGGACTATGTAGGTACCAGCGGACACTTGGACTATCTATGTTAACGAACGTGCACTTGGACTATGTAGGTAACCTAGCGGGCACTTGGACTGTCTAGGTTACCTAGCGGGCACTTGGACTATCTAGGTTAACGAACGGGCACTTGGACTATGTAGGTTAAGTAGGGGACACTTCGACTATCTAGGTTAGATAACGTGCAATTGGACTATCTAGGTTACCTAGCGCACACTTTGACTATGTAGGTTACCTAGCGGGCACTTGGACTATCTAGGTTACCTAGCAGGCACTTTGACTATCTAGGTTAACTAACGGGCACTTGGACTGTGTAGGTTGCTTAGCGAGCACTTTGACTATGTAGGTTCCCCAGCGGTTACTTGGACTGTCTATGTTAACTAGCGGGCAATTGCACTGTCTAGGTTACCTAGTGGGCACTTTGACTATCTAGGTTACCTAGCGGGCACTTGGACTATGTAGGTTCCCTAGCGGGCACTTGGACTATGTAGTTAACCTAGTGGTCACTTGGACTGTCTAGGTTACCTAGCGGGCACTTGGACTATGTAGGTTAACTAGCGAGCACTTGGTCTATGTAGGTTAACTAGCAGGCCCTTGGACTATGTAAGTTAACTAGAGGGCACTTTGATGATCTAGGTTAACAAGTGGGCCCTTGGACTATGTAGATTAACTAGCCGGCACTTGGATGATCTAGGTTAACTAGCGGGCACTTGGACGATCTAGGTTAACAGGCGGGCACATGGACTATCAATGTTAACAAGCGAGCCCTTGGACTATGTAGGTCCACTAGCGGGTCCTTGGACTATCTAGGTTACCTAGATAGCACTTGGACTATATAGGTTCCCTAGCGGGCACTTGGACTATCTAGGTTAACGAACGGGCACTTGGACTATGCAGGTAACCTAGCCGGCACTTGGACTGTCTAGGATACATAGCAGGCACTTGGACTTCTAGGTTAACGAATGGGCACTTGGACTATGTAGGTTCCCTAGCGGCCCTTGGACTATGTAAGTTCCCTAGCGGGCACTTGGTCTATGTGGGTTCCCTAGCGGGCACTTGGACTATCTAGGTTAGGTAACGGGCACTTGGACTATCTAGGTTACCTTGCGGGAACTTGGACAATGTAGGTTACCTAGCGGGCACTTGGACTATCTAGGTTACCTAACGGGCACTTTGACTATCTAGGTTACCTAGCGGGCACTTGGACTGTCTAGGTTTCATAGCGTGCAATAGGACTTCTAGGTTAACGAACAGGCTCTTGGACTATGTAGTTCGCCTAGCGGGCATTTGGACGATCTAGGTTAGGTAACGGGCACTTGGATTATCTAGGTTACCTAGCGGGAACTTGGACTATGTAGGTTACATAGCGGGCACTTGGACTATCTAGGTTAGCTAACGGGCACTTTGACTATCTAGGTTACCTAGCGGGCACTTGGACTATCTAGGTTAGCTAACAGGAACTTGGAATATCTAGGTTACCTAGCGGGCACTAGGAATATGTAGGTAACATACCGGGCCCTTGGACTATCTAGGTTAACTAGCGGGTTCTTGACTATGTAGGTTAACTAGCGGGCCCTTGGACTATGTAGGTTAACTAGCGGACACTTGGAGGTTCTAGGTTAACTTGCGGGCACTTGGACTATCTAGGTTAACTAGCGGGCACTTGGATTATCTAGGTTACCTAGCAGCACTTGCACGATGCAGGTTCCCTAGCGGGCACTTGGACTATCTAGGCTCCCTAACGGGCACTTGGACTATGTAGGTTACCTAGCGGGCACTTGGTCTATGTACATACATACCCTAGCGGGCACTTGGACTATCTACGTTACCTAGCGGGTACTAGGACTATATAGGTTACTAACGGGCACTTGAACTATGTAAGTTCCCTAGCGGGCACTTGGACTATGTGGGTTCCCTAGCGGGCACTTGGATTGTCTAGGTTAACAGACGGGCACTTGGACTATATAGGTTAACTAGCAGGCACTTGGACTATGTAAATTCCCTAGCGGGCACTGGAATATGTGGTTTCCCTAGCAGGCACTTGGACTGTCTAGGTTAACAGACGGGCACTTGGACTATCTAGGTTAACTAGCAGGCACTTGGACTATGTAAATTCCCTAGCGGGCACTGGACTATGTGGTTTCCCTAGCGGGCACTTGGACTGTCTAGGCTAGCGAAAGGGCACTTGGACTATCTAGGTTACCTAGCGGGCACTTGGACTATGCAGGTTAACTACCGGGCACTTGGACTATCTAGGTTAGCTAACGGGCACTTGGACTATCTAGGTTACCTAACGGGCACTTGGATTATGTAGGTTCCCTAGCGGGCACTTAGACTATGTAGGTTTCCTTGCGGGCATTTGGAGTATGTAGGTTACCTAGCGAGCACTTGGACTATGTAGGTTCCCTAACAGGCACTTGGACTATGTAGGTTCCCTAGCGGTCACGTGGACTATGTAGGCTCCCTAAAAGGCACTTGGACTATGTAGGTTACCTATCGCGCACTTTGACTATGTTGGTTATCTAGCGGGCACTTAGACTATCCAGGTTTCGAAGCGGGCACTTGGATTATGTAGGTTACCAAACGGGCACTTGGACTATCTAGGTTAACGAACGGACACTTGGACTATGTAGGTAACCTAGCGGGCACTTGGACTGTCTAAGTTACATAGCGGGCACTTGGACTATCTAGGTTAACGAACGGGCACTTGGACTATGTAGGTAGCTAACAGGCACTTGGACTATCTAGGTTACCTACAAGGCACTTGGACTATGAAAGTTACCTAGCGGACACTTGGACGATCTAGGTTAACTAGCGGGCCCTTGGACTATCTAGGTTTACTAGCGGGCACTCGGACTATCTAGGTTAACTAGCGGGCACTTGGACTATGTAGTTTCCCTAGCGGGCATTTGGATAATTTAGGTTACCTAGTGGGCACTTGGACTATGTAGGTTACCTAGCGGGCACTTGGGCTATCTAGGTTACCTAGCGGGCACTTGGACTATGTAGGTTAACTAGAAGGCACTTGGACTATCAAGGATACCTAGCAGGCTCTTGGACTATGTAGGTTACCAGCGGACACTTGGACTACCTAGGTTAACGAACGTGCACTTGGACTATGTAGGTAACCTAGCGGGCACTTGGACTATCTAGGTTACCTAACGGGCACTTGGATTATGCAGGTAACCTAGCGGGCACTTGGACTGTCTAGGTTTCATAGCGGGCAATAGGACTTCTAGGTTAACGAACGGGCTCTTGGACTATGTAGGTCGCCTAGCGGGCATTTGGACGATCTAGGTTAGGTAACGGGCACTTGGACAATCTAGGTTACCTAGCGGGCACTTTGACTATGTAGGTTACCTAGTGGGCACTTGGACTATCTAGGGTAGCTAACGGGTACTTGGACTATCTAGGTTACCTAGCGGGCACTTGGACTATGTAGGTTAACTAGCGGGCACTTGGACTATCTAGGCTAGCTAACGGGCACTTGGACAATCTAGGTTACCTAACGGGCACTTGGATTATGTACGTTCCCTAGCGGGCACTTAGATTATGTAGGTTTCCTTGCGGGCATTTGGAGTATGTAGGTTACCTAGCGAGCTTTTGGACTATGTAGGTTGCCTAACGGGCACTTGGACTATGTAGGTTCCCTAGCGGTCACGTGGACTATATAGGCTCCCTGGAAGGCACTTGGACTATGTAGGTTACCTATCGCGCACTTTGACTATGTTGGTTATCTAGCGGGCACTTAGACTATCCAGGTTACGAAGCGGGCACTTGGATTATGTAGGTTACCAAACGGGCACTTGGACTATCTAGGTTAACGAACGGACACTTGGACTATGTAGGTAACCTAGCGGGCACATGGACTGTCTAGGTTACATAGCGGGCACATGGACTATCTAGGTTAACGAACGGGCACTTGGACTATGTAGGTTAGCTAACAGGCACTTGGACTATCTAGGTTTCCTAGAAGGCACTTGGACTATGTAGGTTACCTAGCGGACACTTGGACGATCTAGGTTATCTAGCGGGCACTTGGACTATCTAGGTTAACTAGCGGGCCCTTGGACTATCTAGGTTTACTGGCGGGCACTTGGACTATCTAGGTTAACTAGCGGGCACTTGGACTATGTAGTTTCCCTAGCGGGCATTTGGATAATTTAGGTTACCTAGCGGGCACTTGGACTACGTAGGTTACCTAGCGGGCACTTGGGCTATCTAGGTTACCTAGCGGGCACTTGGATTATGTAGGTTAACTAGAAGCGACTTGGACTCTCAAGGATACCTAGCAGGTTCTTGGACTATGTAGGTTACCAGCGGGCTTTTGGACTATCTAGGTTAACGAACGGGCACTTGGACTATGTAGGTTAACTAGCGGACACTTCGACTATCTAGGTTAGCTAACGGGCAATTGGACTATCTAGGTTACCTAGCGCGCACTTTGACTATGTAGGTTACCTAGCGGGCACTGGGACTATCTAGGTTACCTAGCTGGCACTTTGACTATCTAGGTTAACTAACGGGTACTTGGACTGTGTAGGTTGCTTAGCGAGCACTTTGACTATGTAGGTTCCCTAGCTTTTACTTGGACTGTCTAGGTTAACTAGCGGGCAATTGCACTGTGTAGGTTACCTAGTGGGCACTTTGACTATCTAGGTAACCGAGTGGTCACTTGGACTGTCTAGGTTACCTAGCGGGCACTTGGACTATGTAGGTTAACTAGCGAGCACTTGGTCTATGTAGGTTAACTAGCAGGCCCTTGGACTATGTAAGTTAACTAGAGGGCACTTGGACGATCTAGGTTAACAAGTGGGCCCTTGGACTATGTAGATTAACTAGCCGGCACTTGGATGATCTAGGTTAACAAGCGGGCACTTGGACGATCTAGGTTAACAGGCGGGCACTTGGACTATCAAAGTTAACAAGCGAGCCCTTGGACTATGTAGGTCAACTAGCGGGTCCTTGGACTATCTAGGTTACCTAGATAGCACTTGGACTATATAGGTTCCCTAGCGGGCACTTGGACTATCTAGGTTAACGAACGGGCACTTGGACTATGCAGGTAACCTAGGCGGCACTTGGACTGTCTAGGTTACATAGCGGGCACTTGGACTTCTAGGTTAACGAATGGGCACTTGGACTATGTAGGTTCCCTAGCGGCCCTTGGACTATGTAAGTTCCCTAGCGGGCACTTGGTCTATGTGGGTTCCCTAGCGGGCACTTGGACTATCTAGGTTAGGTAACGGGCACTTGGACAATGTAGGTTACCTAGCGGGCACTTGGACTATCTAGGTTACCAAACAGGTACTTTGACTATCTAGGTTACCTAGCGGGCACTTGGACTATCTAGGTTACCTAACGGGCACTTTGACTACCTAGGTTACCTAACGGGCACTTGGACTGTCTAGGTTTCATAGGGTGCAATAGGACTTCTAGGTTAACGAACGGGCTCTTCGACTATGTAGGTCGCCTAGCGGGCATTTGGACGATCTAGGTTAGGTAAGGGGCACTTGGATTATCTAGGTTACCTAGCGGGAACTTGGACTATGTAGGTTACATAGCGGGCACTTGGACTATCTAGGTTAGCTAACGGGCACTTTGACTATCTAGGTTACCTAGCGGGCACTTGGACTATCTAGGTTAGCTAACAGGAACTTGGACTATCTAGGTTACCTAGCGGGCACTAGGACTATGTAGGTAACATAGCGGGAAATTGGACTATCTAGGTTAACTAGCAGGTTCTTGGACTATGTAGGTTAACTAGCGGGCCCTTAGACTATGTAGGTTAACTAGCGGACACTTGGAGGTTCTAGGTTAACTTGCGGGCACTTGGACTATCTAGGTTAACTAGCGGGCACTTGGATTATCTAGGTTACCTAGCAGCACTTGCACGATGCAGGTTCCCTAGCGGGCACTTGGACTATCTAGGCTCCCTAACGGGCACTTGGACTATGTAGGTTACCTAGCAGGCACTTGGTCTATGTACATACCCTAGCGGGCACTTGGACTATCTACGTTACCTAGCGGGTACTAGGACTATATAGGTTACTAACGGGCACTTGGACTATGTGGGTTCCCTAGCGGGCACTTGGGCAGTCTAGGTTAACGAACGGGCACTTGGACTATCTAGGTCAACTAGCGGGCACTTGGACTATGTAAGTTCCCTAGTGGGCACTGGACTATGTGGTTTCCCTAGCGGGCACTTGGACTGTCTAGGTTAACAGACGGGCACTTGGACTATCTAGGTTAACTAGCAGGCACTTGGACTATGTAAATTCCCTAGCGGGCACTGGACTATGTGGTTTCCCTAGCGGGCACTTGGACTGTCTAGGCTAGCGAAAGGGCACTTGGACTATCTAGGTTACCTGGCGGGCACTTGGACTATGTAGGTTAACTAGCGGGCACTTGGACTATCTAGGTTAGCTAACGGGCACTTGGACTATCTAGGTTACCTAACGGGCACTTGGATTATGTAGGTTCCCTAGCGGGCACTTAGACTATGTAGGTTTCCTTGCGGGCATTTGGAGTATGTAGGTTACCTAGCGAGCACTTGGACTATGTAGGTTCCCTAACAGGCACTTGGACTATGTAGGTTCCCTAGCGATCACGTGGACTATGTACGCTCCCTAGAAGGCACTTGGACTATGTAGGTTACCTATCGCGCACTTTGACTATGTTGGTTATCTAGCGGGCACTTAGACTATCCAGGTTACGAAGCGGGCACTTGGATTATGTAGGTTACCAAACGGGCAATTGGACTATCTAGGTTAACGAACGGACACTTGGACTATGTAGGTAACCTAGCGGGCACTTGGACTGTCTAAGTTACATAGCGGGCACTTGGACTATCTAGGTTAACGAACGGGCACTTGGACTATGTAGGTTAGCTAACAGGCACTTGGACTATCTAGGTTACCTACAAGGCACTTGGACTATGAAGGTTACCTAGCGGACACTTGGACGATCTAGGTTAACTAGCGGGCCCTTGGACTATCTAGGTTTACTAGCGGGCACTTGGACTATCTAGGTTAACTAGCGAGCACTTGGACTATGTAGTTTCCCTAGCGGGCATTTGGATAATTTAGGTTACCTAGCGGGCACTTGGACTACGTAGGTTACCTAGCGGGCACTTGGACTATGTAGGTTAACTAGAAGGCACTTGGACTCTCAAGGATACCTAGCAGGTTCTTGGACTATGTAGGTTACCAGCGGGCACTTGGACTATCTATGTTAACGAACGTGCACTTGGACTATGTAGGTAACCTAGCGGGCACTTGGACTGTCTAGGTTACCTAGCGGGCACTTTGACTATCTAGGTTAACGAACGGGCACTTGGACTATGTAGGTTAACTAGCGGACACTTCGACTATCTAGGTTAGCTAACGGGCAATTGGACTATCTAGGTTACCTAGCGCGCACTTTGACTATGTAGGTTACCTAGCGGGCACTTGGACTATCTAGGTTACCTAGCAGGCAATTTGACTATCTAGGTTAACTAACGGGCACTTGGACTGTGTAGGTTGCTTAGCGAGCACTTTGACTATGTAGGTTCCCTAGCTTTTACTTGGACTGTCTAGGTTAACTAGCGGGCAATTGCACTGTCTAGGTTACCTAGTGGGCACTTTGACTATCTAGGTAACCTAGTGGTCACTTGGACTGTCTAGGTTACCTAGCGGGCACTTGGACTATGTAGGTTAACTAGCGAGCACTTGGTCTATGTAGGTTAACTAGCAGGCCCTTGGACTATGTAAGTTAACTAGAGGGCACTTGGACGATCTAGGTTAACAAGTGGGCCCTTGGACTATGTAGATTAACTAGCCGGCACTTGGATGATCTAGGTTAACTAGCGGGCACTTGGACGATCTAGGTTAACAGGCGGGCACTTGGACTATCAAAGTTAACAAGCGAGCCCTTGGACTATGTAGGTCAACTAGCGGGTCCTTGGACTATCAAGGTTACCTAGATAGCACTTGGACTATATAGGTTCCCTAGCGGGCACTTGGACTATCTAGGTTAACGAACGGGCACTTGGACTATGCAGGTAACCTAGGCGGCACTTGGACTATGTAGTTTCCCTAGCGGGCATTTGGATAATTTAGGTTACCTAGCGGGCACTTGGACTATGTAGGTTACCTAGCGGGCACTTGGACTATCTAGGTTACCTAGTAGGCACTTTGACTATCTAGGTTAACTAACGGGCACTTGGACTGTGTAGGTTGCTTAGCGAGCACTTTGACTATGTAGGTTCCCTAGCTTTTACTTGGACTGTCTAGGTTAACTAGCGGGCAATTGCACTGTCTAGGTTACCTAGTGGGCACTAGGACTATGTAGGTAACATAGCGGGAACTTGGACTATCTAGGTTAACTAGCAGGTTCTTGGAATATGTAGGTTAACTAGCGGGCCCTTGGACTATTTAGGTTAACTAGCAGACACTTGGAGGTTCTAGGTTAACTTGCGGGCACTTGGACTATCTAGGTTAACTAGCGGGCACTTGGATTATCTAGGTTATCTAGCAGCACTTGCACGATGCAGGTTCCCTAGCGGGCACTTGGACTATCTAGGCTCCCTAACGGTCACTTGGACTATGTAGGTTACCTAGCGGGCACTTGTTCTATGTACATACCATAGCGGGCACTTGCACTATCTACGTTACCTAGCGGGTACTAGGACTATATAGGTTACTAACGGGCACTTGGACTATGTAAGTTCCCTAGCGGGCACTTGGACTATGTGGGTTCCCTAGCGGGCACTTGGACAGTCTAGGTTAACGAACGGGCACTTGGACTATCTAGGTCAACTAGCGGGCACTTGGACTATGTAAGTTCCCTAGTGGGCACTGGTCTATGTGGTTTCCCTAGCGGGCACTTGGACTGTCTAGGTTAACAGACGGGCACTTGGACTATCTAGGTTAACTAGCAGGCACTTGGACTATGTAAATTCCCTAGCGGGCACTGGACTATGTGGTTTCCCTAGCGGGCACTTGGACTGTCTAGGGTAGCGAAAGGGCACTTGGACTATCTAGGTTACCTGGCGGGCACTTGGACTATGTAGGTTAACTAGCGGGCACTTGGACTATCTAGGTTAGCAAACGGGCACTTGGACTATCTAGGTTAACGAATGGACACTTGGACTATGTAGGTAACCTAGCGGGCACTTGGACTGTCTAAGTTACATAGCGGGCACTTGGACTATCTAGGTTAACGAACGGGCACTTGGACTATGTAGGTTAGCTAACAGGCACTTGGACTATCTAGGTTACCTACAAGGCACTTGGACTATGAAGGTTACCTAGCGGACACTTGGACGATCTAGGTTAACTAGCGGGCCCTTGGACTATCTAGGTTTACTGGCGGGCACTTGGACTATCTAGGTTAACTAGCGGGCACTTGGACTATGTAGTTTCCCTAGCGGGCATTTGGATAATTTAGGTTACCTAGCGGGCACTTGGACTACGTAGGTTACCTAGCGGGCACTTGGGCTATCTAGGTTACCTAGCGGGCACTTGGACTATGTAGGTTAACTAGAAGGCACTTGGACTCTCAAGGATACCTAGCAGGTTCTTGGACTATGTAGGTTACCAGCGGGCACTTGGACTATCTATGTTAACGAACGTGCACTTGGACTATGTAGGTAACCTAGCGGGCACTTGGACTGTCTAGGTTACCTAGCGGGCACTTTGACTATCTAGGTTAACGAACGGGCACTTGGACTATGTAGGTTAACTAGCGGACACTTCGACTATCTAGGTTAGCTAACAGGCAATTGGACTATCTAGGTTACCTAGCGCGCACTTTCACTATGTAGGTTACCTAGCGGGCACTTGGACTATCTAGGTTACCTAGCAGGCACTTTGACTATCTAGGTTAACTAACGGGAACTTGGACTGTGTAGGTTGCTTAGCGAGCACTTTGACTATGTAGGTTCCCTAGCTTTTACTTGGACTGTCTAGGTTAACTAGCGGGCAATTGCACTGTCTAGGTTACCTAGTGGGCACTTTGACTATCTAGGTAACCTAGTGGTCACTTGGACTGTCTAGGTTACCTAGCGGGCACTTGGACTATGTAGGTTAACTAGCGAGCACTTGGTCTATGTAGGTTAACTAGCAGGCCCTTGGACTATGTAAGTTAACTAGAGGGCACTTGGACGATCTAGGTTAACAAGTGGGCCCTTGGACTATGTAGATTAACTAGCCGGCACTTGGATGATCTAGGTTAACTAGCGGGCACTTGGACGATCTAGGTTAACAGGCGGGCACTTGGACTATCAAAGTTAACAAGCGAGCCCTTGGACTATGTAGGTCAACTAGCGGGTCCTTGGACTATCTAGGTTACCTAGATAGCACTTGGACTATATAGGTTCCCTAGCGGGCACTTGGACTATCTAGGTTAACGAACGGGCACTTGGACTATGCAGGTAACCTAGGCGGCACTTGGACTATGTAGTTTCCCTAGCGGGCATTTGGATAATTTAGGTTACCTAGCGGGCACTTGGACTATGTAGGTTACCTAGCGGGCACTTGGACTATCTAGGTTACCTAGTAGGCACTTTGACTATCTAGGTTAACTAACGGGCACTTGGACTGTGTAGGTTGCTTAGCGAGCACTTTGACTATGTAGGTTCCCTAGCTTTTACTTGGACTGTCTAGGTTAACTAGCGGGCAATTGCACTGTCTAGGTTACCTAGTGGGCACTTTGACTATCTAGGTAACCTAGTGGTCACTTGGACTGTCTAGGTTACCTAGCGGGCACTTGGACTATGTAGGTTAACTAGCGAGCACTTGGTCTATGTAGGTTAACTAGCAGGCCCTTGGACTATGTAAGTTAACTAGAGGGCACTTGGACGATCTAGGTTAACAAGTGGGCCCTTGGACTATGTAGATTAACTAGCCGGCACTTGGATGATCTAGGTTAACTAGCGGGTACTTGGACGATCTTGGTTAACAGGCGGGCACTTGGACTATCAAAGTTAACAAGCGAGCCCTTGGACTATGTAGGTCAACTAGCGGGTCCTTGGACTATCTAGGTTACCTAGATAGCACTTGGACTATATAGGTTCCCTAGCGGG